>NC_056732.1:966609143-966654143 GCF_019279795.1 Protopterus annectens
TTTAGGAGCAAGTGCTGAGCTTTTGTGATAGAGAATAGACAGTTTAGATTGCAAGTAGAGAAGTTCTAAGGGAAAACCTGAAGAGCAGAATGTATGGAGCCAGACATAGTTTAACGTTGTTTACACAGTACATGACACACATGTCCACACATATACTGCACCTGACGCCTGTGGTCGGTGCCACAGGCTAAAGTGGACAGAGACATCACATACATGGCAGGACACAGTACAGGTATGGTGACATTGTGCAGGTGTCATACACAGCGTGCTGGCCACTGACCTCAGGTGTCACCTGTCAGCTGTGGTGCACACTGTGCAGCAGTAGGACGCTGTACCAATACAGGAATACGGCCGCAATCGTGGGGTGTACACCACTATGGTGCACACCCCATGGTGTGCAGATGGGGACACCTGCCTGTGTGGTCAGCACCCTCACAATACAATGCACCCACACGCCATGCCACAGGGGGGAGACTTGCACAGGTGGCCAGTATGGCTCACACCTATGGCATCGACAGGGTTGTGCAATGCAGCACCAGTACGGGATGGTCACCCTGTGTGGTTAATGTCCGTTCACAACAGTATATCTGCATACACCCTCACACCAGGCAGCAGACATACAAACATGTTGACACACACACACATGGTGGTGACCACACATGTATACATGGAGAGACGACGTGTTGCATGTACTGCACCATCCACATCCATGCACCCCACACTGAGGTATGTACAGATCTCTACTATGGTGTACAGGGATGTGTGGCACGTGGAACATAGTCCCCCCAATATGTGGCATACATGGGCACACATTCCTGCACACATGTCGGTGCTGGGAATGCCACACCCGCCATATGAGACATGTGCAGGTGTGCAGCGGTATGTAGTGCATTATGTGTACCAACACTATCCGGCAGATGTGCTGATATATGCACTTGGGAGGTGGTAGGTGTTACAGTAGCCATGTGACATATAGTCGATGACACCTGACCGATGGGTATGCATTATGGCAGCACTGTCATGTAACAGTGACTTAGCATACTGTATGCACATGGCAGGGTAGGATGGTGTGCGACACACCTGTGAGCCACCACCTGCACACATGCATGTGGACAGGTGTTTAAACACATTATGTACACACATACCGCCATACGTGCTGTTACTATGCCACCATATAACGGCCCCCATGATGGGTACGCATGTGGTAGGGAGTTGCAACTATGTTATGGACATCGGCCACTGCTCATGCATGGCTGCACCATGCACAGTACACATGTCACATGTGAACCCCTGTTGCCATGTGTGGATGCATTGCTACGTTTTGACATGTGTGTTGACATACATAGAACATGGACTGTGGTATGGTATCACAGCTGTCACAGGCGAACAATACAAGGGTATGTGTCCCAGTCAACACCGCTACACCCTGTAGTGGGAGCATACCACAGACATGTGTCCATCTTCCATTCATGTGTGTAGCACCGCGTATGCCAGTGTTATGCATGTGGTACATCACAGGCTTTGTATGTGTCCTGTGTGCAGTCCATGCACACAGCCAGACAATCACATGTATGACATATCTGGACGTTGGTTCACTGTGGTACAGCAGCAGTCATGTGTCATAGCTGTGTCAGGGCCATGGTATGTGTGGAGCTGACCTGTCTATGTATACTGATATGGGCGGACTACATCACACATGTGGGATCATTGTTAGTACATATGTACTCTGCACGACTGGTGTACACCACTATACAGACCTGTGGACATATGTCACATGCTGTTGTTGGACCATGAGGCATACTGCTGCACCGATGACATGGTACTGGCATGGCAGCTACAGTGTTCACTGCAGTGTTTGAACTGCACCCGTGATGCCTGTGATGTCATCTGTGTGTGTACGAGTAACTGCATGTGTGACCACCCTATGCGTGTGGACGGGTTTACCTGACCGTGACCTGCGGTGTGTACACTCCGTCTGCATGCCGGATGGCGCGTAGCACATGCTAAGTGTGTGAGCATGCCTGGTTTGCTGTTGTGTAGGTGGACACACACGAAGTTCCACACTCTGCCCTTTCATGCTCACACTCCATGTGTATGCATGTCTGCACTTTGCATATGCTAAGTGTGTGAGCATGCCCGGTAAGCAGTTTTGTAGATGGACACACAGTACAGTGCACACTGCGCCCGTCTCTGATCATACCCCGTGTGCATGTATGTTCCCCCTTTGCAACCACCAAGTGTGTGAGCATGCCTGGTTTGCTGTTGTGTAGGTGGACACACACGACGTTCCACACTCTGCCCTTTCATGATTCAACCCCATGTGTATGCATGTCTGCACTCTGCAAATGCTAAGTGTGTGAGCATGCCCAGTAAGCAATTGTGTAGATGGACACACAGTACAGTGCACACCGCGCCCATCTGTGATTATACCCTGTGTGCATGTATGTTCCCCCTTTGCAACCGCCAAGTGTGTGAGCATGCCTGGTTTGCTGTTGTGTAGGTGGACACACACAACGTTCCACACTCTGCCCTTTCATGATTCAACCCCATGTGTATGCATGTCTGCACTCTGCAAATGCTAAGTGTGTGAGCATGCCCAGTAAGCAGTTGTGTAGATGGACACACAGTACAGTGCACACCGTGCACACCGCACCCGTCTGTGATTATACCCCGTGTGCATGTATGTTCCCCCTTTGCAACTGCCACGTGTGTGAGCATGCCCTGGTGGCTGTTGTGTAGGTGGACACACACGACATTCCACACTCTGCCCTTTCATGATTCAACCCCATGTGTATGCATGTCTGCACTCTGCAGATGCTAAGTGTGTGAGCATGCCCAGTAAGCAGTTGTGTAGATGGACACACAGTACAGTGCACACTGCGCCCTTCTGTGAGTATACCCCGTGTACATGTATGTTTCCCTTTTGCGACCGCTAGGTGTGTGGGCATGCCCAGTACGCCATGCGTGGAGACACAGTACAGTCGGCACTGACGTCTGATACTAGGCGTGTAGCCATGGCCAATGACATCCTGCATAGCCATGGTGGCCATCCAGGTGAGTTATATGTAGTTGCTATGCCACAATGGCTGCCTACATCATGCACGCCGGTTGCTCTCTCATAGGGTGTACTGTCTGTGGTGCATCCCGTATCCATGTCGTGATGTTGTGCTCGTGTTAGTTAGTATTCGAGGGCACTGCCATGTTACTGTATGCCCACCTTGGGATAGTAACATGCTGTGTGACTGCGCACTCTGTCTTCATTCCCTATCGGCTGCCTTGCCTCTGCAGATGATATCACCCACCTAGGAGTATGCCTCTTGACAGTGCTGTGCTCAGTAATCTCGGTAGCGCATTCTGTAAATGCATCATGCTGTAGTGTGTTCATGTAGGTAGGTGTAGGTTCAACTCCCGGCCCTTCCCTGTGTGTGTGTGTGTGTGTGTGTGTGTGTGTGTGTGTGTGTGTGTGTGTGTGTGTGTGTGTGTGTGTGTGTGTTTCCAGCTGCCTCTGGTGATAGTAATGCTTTTAGATGCTTCACAACACATACCTTGGCTATCAGCGTCTATTCCTTTATGGATGATGTCACTCGCCTAGAAGTATGCCTCTGACAGTGCTGTGCTCAGTAATCTCGGTAGCGCGTCATGTTGTAGTGTGTTCATGTAGGTAGGCGTAGGTTCAACTCCCGGCCCTTCCCTGTGTGTGAGTGTGTGTGTGTGTGTGAGTGTGTGTGTGTGAATGTGTGTGTGTGTGTTTCCAGCTGCCTCTGGAGATAGTAATGCTTTTAGACGCTTCACAACACATACCTTGGCTATCAGCGTCTATTCCTTTACGGATGATGTCACCTGCCTAGAAGTATGCCTCTGACAGTGCTGTGCTCAGTAATCTCAGTAGCACGTTCTGTAAATGCATCATGCTGTAGTGTGTTCATGTAGGTAAGCATAGGTTCAACTCCCAGCCCTTCCCCGTGTGTGTGTGTGTGTGTGTGTGTGTGTGTGTTTCCAGCTGCCTCTGGAGATAGTAATGCTTTTAGATGCTTCACAACACATACCTTGGCTATCAGCGTCTATTCCTTTACGGATGATGTCACCCGCCCAGAAGTATGCCTCTGACAGTGCTGCGCTCAGTAATGTCAGTAGCGTGTTCTGTAAATGCATCATGCTGTAGTGTGTTCATGTAGGTAGGCGTAGGTTCAACTCCCGGCTCTTCCCGGTGTGTGTGTGTTTCCAGCTGCCTCTGGAGATAGTAATGCTTTTAGACGCTTCACAACACATACCTTGGCTATCAGTGTCTATTCCTTTACGGATGATGTCACCCGCCCAGAAGTATGCCTCTGACAGTGCTGTGCTCAGTAATCTTGGTAGCGCTTTCTGTAAATGCATCATGCTGTAGTGTGTTCATGTAGGTAGGCGTAGGTTCAACTCCCGGCCCTTCCCCGTGTGTGTGTGTGTGTTTCCAGCTGCCTCTGGAGATAGTAATGCTTTTGGACGCTTCACAACACATACCTTGGCTATCAGCGTCTATTCCTTTACAGATGATGTCACCCGCCCAGAAGTATGCCTCTGACAGAGCTGTGCTCAGTAATCTCGGTAACGCGTTCTGTAAATGCATCATGCTGTAGTGTGTTCATGTAGGTAGGCGTAGGTTCAACTCATGGCCCTTCCCTGTGTGTGTGTGTGTGTGTGTTTCCAGCTGCCTCTGGAGATAGTAATGCTTTTAGGCTTCTGAACACATACATTTGCTATCGGCGTCTATTCCTTTGCGGATGATGTCACCCACCTAGACGTATGCCTCTGACAGTGCTGTGTTCAGTGCTCCGAGTGGCGAGTTCCGTACCTGTGTCATACTATCATGCGGTTGGGTAGGTAGGGGTAAGGTCAATTCCATGCCTGCCAGCTGTGTGTGTGTGTCTATGCTCCCAGCTGCATGGGTTCATAGGTTATGGTTTTAGATGCTCCGCAGCACACATATATCCTGCTGACATCTCTGTGTTTGCGGATGTTGAGACGCAGCTAGTGGACTGCCTGTGTGCCTGCTGTGGTTAGCGACCTCCGTTGCATGTTCTCCATGGGCGTTCTGCTGTGGTGTGATAGGGTAGTGATGTGTAGGTTCCACTACCAGCCTTGCCACATGTGTCTGTCTGTATCTCTCTCGATGTATATATACATACATATGTTACGCCCATAGCGCTGCTCTTGCATGGACAGCTGTCTGTCCCATGTATCGCATATTTGCACGGCTGACACATAGAAATGTGGTACGATGCATATCCAAACATTGTCCATGCAACGTCCGTGTTCCGGGAGGTGTTGCACACCCTAGGGACATCTGCTGTATATCTTGGCAGACAGCTATCCTTGCTGTACTGTCACTGTACTCAAACACGCCATAGACCTTGTGTATCATTGCCTGTTTATGGTGTGTGTATGTCTATCTGAGCTGTGTGCATGGTCGTGTGTATGTCCCACTATAATCGTCTGTGCAGGTGTCGCCACTATGGGTAATCCTTGTAGACAGCTGTTTCATGTGCATTTCAGCACATACCTGCGGACAGTACTACCCCTCCTACAGCAGCACATTCCATGGTCTTGCAGTGGATACTAGTGTTTCCACACACATGTATCTGTGTCTGTTCATAACACTCCACCTCAGGGAGCGTATATCTGGACACGGCCTTATGTGATAGTGGGACACTCGGGGCCAGTCATGTCATGTTGCTCTTAGAAACATTGATAGTGGGCACAGTGATATGTTATGCATGCGTATGGCATTTCTGTCTGATTTGGTGTCCTCCTCGCATGTTTGTCGTTGTTTCCTGTCATCATTTATCATGAGGGTGCCGGACTGTTACTGTTATGTGGAACACAGCGAACATATGAGGCAGACTTCTACACAGTCTGCGTACATCTGTGCAGTTGCAGGGTATGTGTCTAATACAACATACCTACTGTCCGCCTACAATACACACACAGTGTGTGGTGGCATGACAGACCACATGACATTACTTTGTATTTGCACGGCACACCCACGCAGACAGTTGTATTCCTCACACAGGTCTACATCTGCTTATCCACACTACTTGTTCTTTCCTGTACCATATGTGTGCGTCGTATTTGCGCTTCCCGTCAGTGGCGGGGCTCACGTACGACTATGGGGGCCTGGTAATTGTTATGTTGACACTTCATGGCACCCTGGGGGACACTTCACCTTTGTGTCTGATTACCTTCCACATTGACCTTCGCGGGGCATACGTTGTCATTCACAATTACCAGGGTAGGACATATACATGTTTGCACATTTGTCCTGCTGTCTTTCTTCCCACCTGTCCGCCTAGTATCACCAGTTCAGTACATGTATTCTGGACAGGTAGCCCCTTCATACCCTGACCTGTTGTCATTATGTGTACACGCCCTGACGTTCGGCCATTGCCCTTGTTACGTTTCGCATAGTGCTGTGCCTTCCTAGCTGATTGCTGCCTAGGCATTCCGGACTGTGTGGTGGGTGATAGGGAGCGCTATTTCCATTGCATGATTAGTGACACTCATAACATCCGTATTCATGGCTACGCCAGCATACCTCTTCAGTGTACCTCGTTATGGGGGACGTACCTCATTTGGGGTCTTAAAAGGGTCATGCTCCTCGAAATTCCTCGAAGTTCCACATTGAAAGGGTCTGTTACACATTCAGTGTTAGGAATGTTTTAGGTGAAATCCATGGTCAATTGACATTAATCATATTAATTCATTAAAGGATCTTCTTTATAAGTGAAACAGCATAATTTAACCATCCTATGACCTTCTTAGTTGAAGTTGTTAGTAAGCCATTAGTATGTGTTCCACATTTTGCCCATTTGTTCCACATTATGAAGGTGAGTGTTCCTCATTTTGGTGATGGAAGGTTGAGAGCTATGTACGCCAGTATTCGCACAATGGTCTGACTTTGTATGGGGTATTTCTAATGTAGTCCCTATCTGTACTTCCTGTGCTATGCCTTACTGCAGCTGTGTTATTCTGACAGATTTCCAGTTATGGGTGTCATCTTGGTCGTACGCATGTCCATCCATGGGAATCGCCTACAGGATACTGATATAGGGCTGTACATATTTCACACCTGCTTTCCGCATTATCCGGTGGATGCTTTGCACCATTAGTGGGGATTAAGGCATGTGCTATACCCACATCCCTCCCACGGGGCAGGCCTACGGATTCTCTACCAAACAACACCTAGGCCCATTTCTGCATACCCAGGTTCCCATGCCTGCAACCCTCGATGGTACACATTACACATGGTTAATGTGTGTGGTACTGGGATGTGGACACACTTCTATGGACTCGCCACTCTGGGGATATCTGGCCATATGTCCTGCATTTCATGGACACATGTGTCATCAACCTTGAACACACTTTTAGTGTATCTATAGCTGTTCTGTAGTTGCGGCTGTCACTTCTTTTGCGTCAATCGCAGCAGGGGTTGCGAATGGAGCAATTTTTGGAGTCCTACAATGGACACCAGTGTGCATGTGTAAAGTGTAGAACTTGCTGGACTGTCACCTTCTGGCCAGTGGTTTTGACTGCTGCTGTATGTTCCCCATTCACGGATGTCTGTTTGACTACCCATATTATCTATTACTTGGCATATTTATATCCATGTGTCATATATAGGGGACGTAGGTCTGTTGTGTGTACATATATACATGTGTACACCTCGTTTCATACCTTGCTTTGTTACTGTCTGTGGATTACCTGTGTACACACATCTATAACCATACCATACCTTTCCACTGTACAGGTTCTGGCAGCGTGTACGGATGTTTGGCCCTTTATCTTAGGTGTGTGTTACATTGACCTGTGTCTATCTGGCAATTTGCTGGCATTTCATGTGAGACTTACCTGATTCTATAGAGACTTGGTTCTATAATTATGACATGCTTCCACTGACTATATTTTTCTTTGTCTTCTGGAATCTTTCTGTAACCAGTCCTTTTTGGACACTTTCTATTGTTGTTCATTTTTGTTTACATATATGACTACTTTGGTATGCTGTGCTATTATTGTGTGTGGAGCATTTCTCCCCGGGCCTCTACTGACACTGGACATATATCCAGCTAGCCTAGCCCAGTCAACAAATGTAAACCAACATAAAACTTACATAAACGTACGGTGGCACCTTCTGACAAGTAGGTCGGGTTACAGATGCATACCCTTCGTCAATCCCTGCTACTAACACACCCGTTATTCTATCCACATTCTATGTTTGTCTTATCACATATCATGTGTTTCTCACTATTTGTACCAGTACTTTGCATGGCATTGTCCGGTTCCATACTTTCAGAGGCTGACAGTTTTGAGACATGTATAACTAACGTGGAGGACACAGCATTAACTTACCCTGCTGTGAGCGGATCACACACGCACAGGCGCACTTGCATTTCCTAACTGTGGGTTACGCGCAGGCGCACATGCATATCCATATTCTGGGTTACATATATTTACTGAGTCTGTGTGCTTACATGGCCTGTATTAGTTGTGACTGTTCCAGTAACATATCTCTGATCCGGTTAATGGACGTGTGCGGAACACACTTTCACCTTTACACATGTAACTGTCTTTGCGGCACAGACGCATTACGTTCACATTTATATGTTCTATAGTCATAATTCAAACGGGACTGCATTCACGTTGGCCGGTTGCTGTGACCACTACACGTTTGCTGTTCTGTCTCATTTATATGCATACCCATGGTACATAGCTACATTAACATATTCCCCACCCCGCACTCACTTACGTCACAGGCATCCATTCTCCTGCTGGGAAAAGTGCGGTACTACATGTTACACATTCCCTATTCCCTACTGCTCTTGACCCAGGATGCATATGGTGTGACTGCAGGGATATTCAGATTACAGGGGCTTATAGCCCCAATGCATACAGGTCTTTGATTGTCAGGGTGTTCCTGTGGTGCTCTGGGTTTGGTCTTGTCCGCCTAGTGTAAAGAACTGCCCTGACCGTGTACGAATGTCAGACAAGGCACATGGGCACGGTTTGTCCATGTCTATTATACCATAACCCCCCCATTATTCCTAACCGTGCACACTGATTGGCCAGCATGCCCGTTGTAGATCGGGTTATAGTAATGGCACACGGTCCGGTCGCCCGGACCTATTTCCATTAGTATACCTCGGTATTTATAACCTGTCTCGCTATGTTACATAGGTTTAACATAGCGTGACAGCTTTAACTGAGCCACAGAGATGTCTGTTGCTTACTGTGGGTCAGTCTCGCTCTGCTACACACATTTAACATAGCGGGACAGGTTGTACAACACAGCAACGGGGATACCGAGCTCTCCGTTGCTGTTTTGTATTGATTTGCTATGTTGACTGTGTTTTACATAGCGAGACAGTTTCAACATTAGCAACGGACATCTCGCACAGTACGTCAGCACCGCCGCGGATGCCGGACATCTGCGGACGGGCAGCAGACAGGCATTATGCTGTGCCATTATGTCTGGGGATTAATAGTTTATTTTCCTAGATGATATGGCATAATGGCAATAACCCACGTCTGGGTGTGGGTACTGCTGTATTTACCCATGGTTGCCTTCGTTTGGTCCCTCGGGCATCGCCCTCGGGACCGCACCACATCTACCATGGGTATATCCAGCATTACCCACACCCAGGCATGGATTATTGCTATGATATTGATTCCGTATGTACAGACACGAGTGTTTGGACAACCAACGATAGCTTCTGCTATTGGCATACAATGCTGTGGGTGGTGCCGGTTATCATACATATGCCATGTTCTGCGTTTTTCCCATTCACACTTGTCTATCCCCTGTCCTCATTCATACGTGGATATTTATGTGGCACATGACTGAACTATGTATTACCTGCAGGTATGCTGTGTACAGTGCACATATGTGACGGTTGGTTACAGTGTATCTGTGTACCTACCTCTGTGATACTGGGGACTACCACACATCCTTCGCAGCATTACATGCGTATGTACATACTATTATTCAGTGGCCTGTGGAAGGTTGTCGGAGCACCGGTTACATGTGTCCCTATTTGTGCACGCATCATGTTAGTCTTTGTCCGGCCTTCGTTGCTATCATGGGTTGGATGGTGGTGTTGGTGTGTGTTTGGGTTGTATTTATACAGCCGATACGTCAGTGGGGGGTGGGGTTGGCACGTGTTCCTCTTTGCAGGGGGCCCCATTATGGACATTTGTGTCCTGCGTCAACACTTGACACGTGCCATATGTCCTGTGATATTGACACAGTCGTGTATGTCTTCCTGCATTACTATTTGCGTGTTACAGGCATTTTGTATCTGGTACACATGACTATTATGTTGGTTAGCTTAAGCTATTCCCATGCTATGACATAATCATTCATCCGGGCATATACGTGTTATTCTATCCTTTGCATTGGCCATGGGTGTTTTGCCATATGGAACAACACATATCTACGAGTGGTGTCCCACCTTGACATTCTGTGCATGTGGCAACCCTGCTGGGGTGACCTGCTTGGTGGACGGCTGTTCCGCCCTGTGTATTGTGTTTGACATGTCTGCATAGCTATTCATCGGTACAGTGGCTGCACATACTGCTTTGTCCAGATGTGTACAGTTATGGACACCGTGGCGTGTGAACACCTTATGGGGTTTTGACAGGTCCGTAACCACACGCGGGATGTACACATTCTGCAGACACATTCACATGCAGCCATTTGGATATCAGTACCTGGGATGGGATGTTGACATGTGGGGTACATATTTGCACGAGTGTCACTGCCTAGGACAATACTTCCTACTACATCTGGGGTATACCCGCTGTGTGTAGGTGTGCAGCTGTGCAAGGCTGCTAGCTGGATTGGTTGGACAGTCGGACATGGGTGCGGGTTACGTGCTATGACGGGGTTGATGTGTATTACATTTGCATGCATGGGTTCTGCTTCTGGATATTCCGATTCGGCATACGCCATCCTATGTGTATGTGATGGTTACGTTGCTGTGTCTAGCACATTTTACTATACACATGTTTGTCTGTGTTTGGGATTTCTGGTTTCTTTCTGGTTGTTATATGGCCACGACTGCCCAGCTGTGTACTCTCACTACCACTGTGGGACTGCTGGTGACCATGCCCATGGGGCTAGTCGTGTGTAGTTGCGGTGCGCTGACATGATGCAGTACACCTCCACTGGGTATGCCTGCTGACAGTGCATTGCGTGACGGACACGGTATTCTGAGTATCCTTTGTTCCGTGGACGGGAACATTTTGTACTTCGTGGATTTATGTTTGGTTCTCCATTTTGTGTGGACGGGTACTATGTCGCATACTCTGCATACGTTTCATTATCCACGGACACTGGTTGGTGCG
The DNA here is from genome assembly GCF_019279795.1 of Protopterus annectens. Lineage (NCBI taxonomy): Eukaryota > Metazoa > Chordata > Ceratodontiformes > Protopteridae > Protopterus > Protopterus annectens. Next base: position 966,620,520 of record NC_056732.1, read on the forward strand.
GTTACTATTGCAGGCTGCCTGTGACAGTCAGCACTTTAGGTTGCTTATCGCCTTGCCGGCTTGGCCACGCCTACGGGCGCATCCTACTTGGGCTCCCTGGACTCGCGCATGTGCCCTATGCACGTGGTTGTGGTTGCGGCGCACACTCATTATTATGCATGTGGCGCTGCTACGCCAGTTATACGCTGCACGGCCAGCGCAAGCCTTACGCCTGCCTTGCGTCGAGCTTCATGAATCCGGGGGACTGTCTATTATGAAACAAAGAGACAGTTTCTGGAAAGCCTGGAGCAAATCTAAACAAACACTTCTTCTACTCAAATACAAACAACTACGCAATCTTGCTAAAAAACAGGCAATAATAGACAAGAAGTCATTCTATAGCTCAGGGCAGAACAATTATAAATCAAACCCTCGTAAATTCTGGACAACACTCAACAGCATCCTCCACCATGGTAATCCCTCTAACCCCTCACCCTACCCAAGCACATCTCATGAGGAAACAGCTATCCTACTTAACTCACATTTTATCTCCTCCATACAAAATCTCCTACCCTCTCAACCCACCTCTCCCTCAGTACCTGTCCCCTCACCCACCCCAAACACTTCACCCTTTTACTTCAAGCCTGTGCCCATTTCCTACATCAAATCACTGCTGCTCAAACTCAAACCATGCTCCCCCTTCACTGACAAATTACCTCCAACCTTCCTTAAACTTACAGCTGACTATCGCCTACCCAGTAACACTATTAATAAATAGATCTATGCAAGAATCTACTGTTCCTACCCTTTGGAAATCCTTCTACACTATCCCTCTCCACAAAGGAGGTAACTCCACTGACCCTTCAAACTACCGACCCATTGCCATTCTGTCCCCACTATCTAAGATACTCGAAAAATGCATCCACACTCAACTTATGAATCACCTTCTCAATCAAAACTTACTCACCCCTACCCAACATGGCTTTCGCCCCTCTCACAGCACAACTACTGCTCTACTATCCTTCACTCACACCATAGCAGAATCTCTGGACAACAATAAACTTACTTCCTGCCTCTTTCTTGACCTCTCCAAAGCCTTTGATACAGTGTCTCATCCACTACTACTATCTAAACTCACTAACTTTCACCTCTCCACCCCCACCCTCAACTGGTTTGCTAGCTATCTATCTGAATGCAAACAATCAGTTAAATGGCTCTCTTCCCCTTCTCCCTTATACTGGTGTGCCACAATGTTCCATCTTGGGTCCCCTCTTATTCAACATCTTCACCAATGACCTTTTCACCTCATGCCATCAGTCCTCACTTATACAATATGCAGACGACTCCACAATCATTTATACAGCCAACATCTCTGACCTACACTCCCTAACCCAAACAGCTCTACTATCCACTGAACAATGTCTTTCAGAAAACTTACTGATTCTCAATCCTACTAAAACCAAACTCTTACTCTTCCTACCCCACTCTCTTAATCATCATAAATCCTCCTTTGTCATTAAGTCATGCAATAACACAGCTATCCTACCTGACACCCACACAAAACTCCTTGGAGTCATTATCGACGATGAATTAAAATTCAATCAACACATACAGCAATGTATAAAGAAAACACATCAGAAATTAGGCATCTTATACCAAAACAAAAAATATCTCAGTCCCGATGCTAGACTCACCCTAGGACAAGCACTCATCCTCCCCTCACTCCTCTATGCTGCTCCAGTTCCCACAAATATCCAAAAAACTACCCTGAATAAACTCCAACAATCCTACCACAAATAGCCACATTCATCACCAACTCCCCAAACAACACACACCATGCATTGCTTTGAAGTCTCTACAATGGCTAGAACTCCCACAACTACTACATCTCTATCAATTTCACATGTTGCACTCTGTGCTCTTTAAACCATCCTACTGTCCATCCTTATCTCTCCTTGTCTCTGTCTACACCCTATCTCGACCCCTCCGCACCTCTAATCAACAATTGCTTGATATTTACCACCCAAATAAGTCAGTAGGTAAGCTACTCTACAAACACTCTGTGGCCCAAGCCTGGAACAAACTACCCCTTGACATTCGCTCTGTCTGTCACACCCCACTATTTAAAAGAAAACTAAAGACTCATTTACTCAATTCCAGAATTTGCCCCTGCTATGACCCTACATAATTCTCTCCTCCCCCCACATTGGAATCACTCCATCTATTCTTGTCATACTTCTGAACTCTATCCCCACCAGTACAGTTACATAGCAAAAAAAAAAAAAAAGAAAGAAAACCTTGTGCTGTCATTTAACTATTGTTAATTTTGTTTATTATTTACTACTGTATTGTTTTGTTTGTGTTTTACTACTGAAATGACTAGTTTTATTTCTATTGTTTGCTATACCTGTATACTACTGTAGTGTTTTTTATTGTACTATCTGGAGCTTTTCTCCTCGGGTCTGCACTGAAAATGGGACAAAATCCCAGTTGGACTAACCCAGTCAACAAATGGCAATAAAATAAAAAATAAAATAAATTTTATATGTCTGGTCAATGTTCTGATGTCATCAGTTTCTGACAACTGACAAAAATGACTTTCAGGAGAGTGAGGTAGGCCAGCCAGTGTGGCTCAGCCTGCCACCCCACCAATGGCTGCAGCACTGACTCCAAACACATTCGGCACCAAAACTGGCAGTACTGCCTCTGGAACTCTTGCATTACCTGGCTCTTCAACATCAGGTAGCGTTGTGCTTGATGCAGAAAGAGGTCTGCATCTGGAAATACCGAGTGCATCCATTTGTATTCCAAGTGAACGTCCCTCTCCAGTTTCAATGGTGAGGATTCAGGCTCCTTGATTACTGGCCCAGAGTGGCGACATCACAGTAATGCAAGTTATATTTACTTTCAACTATCTCTAATCTATTCAACTGACCCAAGATATAAGTACAAAATAAATTGTTGTATTCAAGAACCAGTCAGATAGTTGCCATGCACTGGCTTTTAAAGCAGATCTCATCTCTCATGGAAAGATGTTTCAGTCTGAAACTCATTAAAATTAAAGCCCTGCTCACAATGATATCCACATGATATTTGAAAGTGAGGTTATTTGTGTAATATTAATTCATAAGTCCTTCTAAAAAAAAATCCTTCAAGGACATCACATTAAAAAAATGGTTTCTTAAATCTAAGATTTCCAAAAAACATTGTGTTACATTTGCCCGGTACAGATCCTTGCAGTACATCACTGGTGAGTGGTCTACTGGTAGAGGTGGAGTCAACAATATTGACACTATGTGTTCTGTAGGTTAGCCAATTAGCTACCCATCTAGTGATGTAAGGGTTAACACCTAGGTAGTAGAGTTTTTCAATGATACCAGAGTGGGGGATTATGTCAAAAGCTTTGGCTATGTCCAGATAGCATGCACTGTCTTACCTTCATCCAGGGCTTTAGTGACTTTCACAAAGAAGTCTACCAGGTTCAATAATCATGATCTGCCCTTAATAAGTCAAATTGGGTTGGGTGTAGAGTTTGAATGTCACCTATGTCCTTGTGGATAAGGTCCATGATGGTCTTTCCCATGGCCTTGCAGATGAGCCTGGTTAGACTTATGGGTCTGCAGTTCCCAGGGTTGGTTGATGGCCCCTCTTTATGCATAGGAATTACTGTTGATGTTCTCCATTCTGCTGGTGCAAAGCCAGTTCTCAGGCTATGGTTGAAGAAAATGGCAAATGAGTCAGCTAGGTCCTCTTTTAGATTGCTAAGTAAGCAACCTGAGATGTTATCTGGTCCCATTGAGGGTGTGTTTTTACCTTGGAGAGTGCAGATATGACGCAGTCTCTAGAGATATTACATAGAGAACTTGTGTCAGGTATGCCTTGGGGTATGGCTTGTGGTGATAGGGAGGTGAGGTTTGCATCAAATCTGTCGGCTAGCAGGTTGGCAATTTCCTCTGGTATATTGTGAGTGGTACCATCTACTACTAATCCGAGACATAGCTGGGCACTCCCTTTTAGATTTCAGTTGTAGTTAAAGAATGTCTTATGATTGTCCTTGTCTATGAATGCTATTTTAGCTTCATAATTAGCTTTACTGGACTTTACAAGACTTTTGAATTGCTTTTTCAATCACAAAGGGAATTCTTCCTCTGCAGAGGCAGTTGCCTCTTGTTCTTGGACATCAGTTTCTTCCTTTTGTTATTCAATCTATTTACATTAGATGTCCACCAAGGTGGCTTGTATTTTTGGGAGGATCTGGTTTTAATCTGGTCAGGAGCAGCCAAATCTATATGGTTCCTAAGATGATTATACAGGGCATATGTGTACATCTCTGCATATGAGTCATTATTGCCTGTGATTGCAGGAGGTATAAAACTTTTTATACCATCACTTAGTAGGCTGTAGTTTGCTTTGAAGAAGTTCCTTAGTATTTTTGCCCCTTTGGGGTGTGGGGTCCAATAGTTACTTCAAATGAGACTGATTTATGATCTGACCTTACCAGGGAGGGCACTAAACAGAGGGCAGTACAGTGACCATCCATGTTGGTTAGTACTATGTCAAGGACATTAGAGCAGTTTGTGGGGGGGGGGAGTAGGCTATCTGTTCCAGAGCAGTTGCATTGACAAAGTCCAGAAATCTCTAGGTGAGCATGTTTGAGCTTGTGCATGTTATGCAGTCGATGGAGGAATAATTGAACTTTCCCATGACTAAGGTGTTGGGCTGTATGGTGAGTGACGTCTGTAATTCCAGGTAGGCATTGTGCTTTTCTTGGTTCATGGAGGGGAACCTATAGTTAGCAATGATGCGGTAGGTGTTTTTCCTATAGTTAATTGAGCATGGAGTAGTTTGAGAGAGTCATACTGTTTGACTAGTCTCAGGGTGTACTTGGCTTTTAATGAAGTTGGGTACACGTCCACCTATGGTTCTTTCATGCTAATTCTGAGATCTGAATGTGTGGAAGGCATTGTAGCCTTGCACAGCTGGGGTGCTCTCTGTGGCCATGAGCCATGTTTCAGTGACTGCACAGACATCAGCTTCTTCTAAAGTGAGGAGTGCTTCCAGGGGGATGCAGTTTTATGTTTAGACTCCTAGCATTAAGCATCAGAACCCTGAGTTTGCCTAGAGTGGATGTTGTTATGTCAGAAATGTTGTTGTTTTGATATTGCCTAAAAAGGCACTATGGGGAGACAAGCACCATAGCCAGTATCTGAAAGCCTAGGGCAGACAGGTGCAGACCATCTCTGGTAAAGTAATGTGGCCTGTCGACCATGTCTTCCCAGGCTGACAAATACTGGATCCCCCTGGAATGACACCAGAAGCTAAGCTAATTGTTGAAGTCAATCATTTTTTTTTTATATTGAGATATCACCCTGGGTGAAGATAGAATGCTGCTTAAGGCTAGGGTCATACCTGCCTGAGATACATAATCTGAGAGTTCAGTCATGTCTGTCTTCATATAGTCCAGGGAAGTGCGTCTCAAGTCATTCACCCCAACAAGGACTATGATACTGTACTTGTTGAGTGATCTGAGTGCATAGTCAACAAGGTTCTTACTAGCTGAGTTGCCTAAGGGGACACGACTGTAATCAGGGAGGTCAGCATTAAAGTCTACAATATCCAAACAGAGTCTCTGATATTGAACTCCTTGATACCTGTTCTTAACAGGGAGTCAGTGGCTTTCTAGTTTCTGTGAGCAGTGGCAGTGATAATGAAATACAAGAAATAATTTATAAAAATAGCACACTGAATGCAAGGTTTGAATGCTTGCTTTTATCTGGTTGAACCTTCTGAGGTTTGTAATATGATAACACATAAATGGAACATAATTTTAAATGCCATAAACAAGTCATACTTTTGTTTGGTATTGTAACATAGTTTTGTGGAAAATCCACTGTCAGTTTAGATACTGATATGTTCTGTCGTCAGAACTGATGGGACTAAGAAGACATCATTCTCAATGTATCTGTGCTAGGCAAAATAGATCAGTTAGTATGGATAGACAAGGAAGATAATTGTCCATTGCTGTTTAGGATACCTTCAGGTAACACTGTCTATCAATATTTAGAAGTAAAAACTACAGATGCATTTTTGCTGTAGAAGTTACTCTCCATATATCTAGGAAATGCAAATAGCATATTTGGGATTTTGTGATTGCAGTGATAGTAGACAGTAGACTGGTTAGAGTTGCACTCAGTATCATTACATATGAGGTTTTGGATGGATGCAATAACAGGCTGTAGTACAGATGGAATCTGTAAAGCATTACTGTATGGAAAAGAGGAAGGCTGTATTCACCAGGTACAACACGACATCTTTTGAACAGTAAATGTACTCATCATAGTCTCACAACAGTATTATTTCTCCATCATATTGTCAGAATCTTGTCTTTGTCAGTACTAAGCCAGATCCTTGTAAGGAAAAAAAGGAGCAGACACATTCAGCAGTTAGTTTCTTCCCTCATCTGAGTTACAGTTGCAGTGATTGTGCAGACTGTCTGAGGGATTCAATAAACTCCTTGTAGGCTTAAGGAAAAGCCTATACAGAGTTCATGTGTTTGAGTGATAAGCAGCAGTGTTAATTGCATATGCATGCCCCAGGTTGAAATTACACAGATACAAGCACTGTGTCATGGCCAGCAATGCTGTTGCCAGACAGAAAACCATGTAAAGCAGAACAAGCACTTTTAGACATGCAGACATGTTTACCAATGGGCAAACTAGTTCTGCAGGACTGAGTGGACAGCCACAATGACCACTAGGGTTGAATTTAAGGCAATGAATGCAGTTCTAACACATTATAGGAAAGTGTAGTCAGTGCAGAGTACAGTACACACCTGTTTTAGGCATACTAAAATAAAATGTTTGGTGGTGATCATCAGGAAAAGTGTATGTACTGAAAAGAGCAACACACATGAATGGTAGGAATGAAGAAAAGGGAAGAGGAAAAGTGAAACATGGTAACATACATTAGATAAGAGCATGTCAAGGTATGTATACAACAAAGACAAGACAGTTGTAGCATGAACAGTAATCACATATGTACATAATACAGTATGTACTGCTGATTACACCTCCTGTGTGGGTATAGTCAAATCATCACATAGTTATTTTGTATTATGTGACTGTATTAAAAGGTCATATATCAATGGAGATGATTGGTTCTGATATAGGCATCCTGACATGATCACTGGAGAGCACATTTATCAAGGACAGTCTATACAATTGTTAGCAGTTATGTGCATATTGTGAAGATGTGCAAAATAAGTTGCTGGAATATGATTGCAATCTCAATATAGGTGTCAGCCAATCAGGACACATAGCATCAGGGTCATGGAGAACATTAGACAGAAGCACGCACAATCATGCACAACATCATAATAATATCATAATAATACCACCATTAATATGTGATTGTGACTTACTACACATGTTCTGCATGAACACACATGTACAACTGTAATGATTATTCAGTAATCTATAAGGGTAGTCAAGCACACCTTCCTCAAAACTTACCACTTTTTTGGGATAATAGTAGGGATGGTGTTGCATCTGTAGTTTAAATTATGAGTGATCCTGGCTAGTTAGAGGTTTGTATGACATATATATGCCACAATCCATACTTGTAAGAACGTAATACATAAAACAAACTTGAATAAAGGGCAAACTAATGAAAACAAAAAAGTGAAAAAAGCCCACTCCAACCTCTGATGAAGTTTGCTTATTTCAGTTAACAAAAGCACTAACTTTATTCCTTTGGACTCAAAGTGTTTTTTTTTTCGCTTTTTTGATTTCAAAAATGTAACCCATACCATCAGTGTTGTCAATGAGCTATGTTTTCACTGGGTGCATCACAGGAACATGTGTCACACTGTTGACCACCTCAATAATCCTTGGAAATAGCAACACAATTCCGCATACAATGATTTCTGCAAGGTTGCAATTGAATCAAAACATGCAACATTTTTGTGTACATCACAGAATTAAAAGGTGGATGAAACAAAACTTGTGTGCCCATGTAATCAGTATGAATGTTTGTCACAGAGTAGTTAATGATGCTAGGTATACACATTCACACCTGTGCCATACCGCGAGTGTCAATGTGATGGCTGAATGAGAACTGTGTAGAATGTTGATCTGCTCCACTATAAAAACACATGCCTTAATAAACCCATAAAATACATAGTATCATCCCATGTCAACTGTTCTCAGGAAGCATATTACTACAGCTGTTATGGAAGGAACATATAATGAAATGGCAGCAGCGGCCATCGATGCATTGCCTCACATCATAATTGTGATACATTCTTTAGGCTTACTGTACATACACACCTCAACATAGTACATGTCAGTGGCAACAACATTGACATATAAAATGTTCATAGGGTCATAGGTCATTACTAAGCTAATGGCCAACATCACATAAAATCCTAGACATTATTATAACATTTAAAGTAAACTGCCTATATCTATAAGATGGAAAATAGTAAGGATATGTGCGTATGTGTGTATTTGTTTGATTGTATTACATAATGACTCTCTCCACATATGAAATGTGCACCACCCCATGACAGAATTAGCATTCACACATCCATTAGCCTGGATATGGCTTGCAGATTCTCATGGAAGGACTCTGCTTCATCATATGTGGATGCACCTTTGAAATGAGGACATCCTCTATTCCTACGCAGGAAGGATGGCATGTGGCAAGAGGGGAAAAAGGGGATTTTGGATGCATCAGACTACATTAAAGGATCCTTTAAGTGGTAGTGTAATGAAAAGTTATTCAAAAGATCATACAATGACTGTAATGAACCATGAACCACATACACAGAGCAGTAGACTGGGTCTGATTTGAACATTACACCAGTGTATGTATAGAAGCTGAATTACGGATTCCAAAATGGTGGTCGACTAGTGAACAGCTTATGCACAGAGCTCCTCACCTCAATTACATTTTCTAGGATTCTACATACCTCGAAAAGAGCTACTTTACCTCCATCTCTTCGGAACTTGCATTACTTTGGCAGTGGGCAAAATTCAAAACAGCCTTTCATCATTTCTGGCTCTTCCACAGTGTTATTTCCACAAGAGATCCAGGGAGGCCTGCTTCTACTTGAAATACTTCTAACTCCACATGGCTAAACAGATAAAAACGACAAATGACTCTACTACAATGGATATACAAACAACAAAAGCCAAAGCCTCAGCAATTATTTCACCTGAAAAAGAGGTTCTTTCAAAAAGACAGAGAACAAATAAACAAAATGTGGAGCCTATCAAAAGTGATACTAACACCAAAGAAGATTCTAGCTTTCACATGGATGAGCTGAAACAGGCCCTTCAGCCCATTCATTCTGCTATATAAAGTTTCTCGGAACAACTTTCAGTCTTAGGAAAACCCATCAATCAAATTGGGGACAGAGTAGACACACTTGAACAAAAAGTACAATCTAATGAGTTTCAAATACAGTCCTTATCGGATGATTTGCATGCCAAATCAGCCTTTATAGCAGATTTACAGACAAAACTTACAGATCTAGAAGCTAGAAGCAGACGTAATAATATATTAATAAGAGGTCTCCCAGAGAACTATGACAGTCAAGGCTTACTTGTTATAACAAAGCAAATATTTGAATCACTTCTCCACTCAGAAGGTGAAAAAAACGTCATAATTGAGAGAGCCCATCGTGCGCTTCATAAAAGACAAGATGCCTTAGCTCCTCGCCAAATATACACAAAACTACTTAATTTCCAGACTGCTCAACAGATTTTATATGCAGCAAAAAAAAAATAAAAACTTTTTGTGGAACAACCACAAATTAACCTTCTCACAAGATCTACCCATTTCTATTAAGGAGAACAGACAAAAACTAGCTCCGTTTTGTTCAGACCTTATCAAAAGGAACATCAGATTTCAAATGCGTTTTCCAAACACATTGATCTTCTTTCAAAATGACATTAAATATACCGCAACCTCCCAAAATGAAGCAAGAAAGACCTTCCTTAAAGTATTTAACAAGGTTCCTGAACCTTTATAAAGTCATAAACTTCTAATACAAGCGTTTCAGCAGATTTACCCCTCATAAGCTCAATTTACTCACCGGAGGCTTCAGTGACATCGTCGCTCACTAATCCAGCTTCAACAAAGTTCGTTTAGCAGGTTTAAGACTGTTTAAAATGCTTAAAACGTCTTTTTTCCCTTTCTAAGGCAGATCCACATGTCAAGCAAGGAACGTATCTTCTACGTGAGGTTTCCAGTAGGTTATCTATTGCTGGGGACTCTTTGGAGTGCACGCTCTTTAGGTTCGACCTCCATCAATCGCGCTTATAGCGCTGTATGTAATAAAATGTTCCTGCATACTTTTTATGGATCCTACATACATAGTTTAGTTTAAAAAACAGTTTTTACTTCAGGGGCACTTTAGTTACACTAAGCGGGGACTATTATGGTCTGTTTGACTTCCCTTGCCCCATGTTGCATAAAGCATGTATTGTAAATGCATAAATAATTACACTAACACACGCTAAGCATACACAATCCACCTAGCAACATAACAGATGTCAGGAAGGGATATTTAGTTTAACTGCAGCAGGATGTTACAGTAAAATTAACTAGATAAAATCATAAATATAGCAAACCCTGTTCATATGTAATATTCAGTATTTGGACACAAACTTCTAAAGAAACCTATGTGATAGAATTTACATATATTTCTACACTGTCTTCCTGTTTTATTGAACTGGCTGTAGTCTACAGATATATAAATATATATGCAGAGTTGGGAAATAAAGAAAGATTTATGTGTAAAGTGCCAACAGGGGCAAGGTGGCCACAGAGTTAGACATAAGGCTGTAAAACTAATTTAATGATTTAACTAAACAGGCAGTAAATAGATAAGAAGGGGTTTTAAAGACCATTTAAACTTCAATCAGAAGTGCTTAAATCTGGTAAATGGTAAACACAGAGGGAGGGAGGGGTACAGTAACACAACAAGACTCTTAGTTTTAAATTAGTTTTGTTATTATCAGAGTCTGTTCAATGTAAATACCTTTTTGCCCAAACAATATCACAAATATTTATACTGTTCAGCTCCTTAACCATCTACAACTTCTATTATACTGTTATAGTCACTAGTAACATGTTCTTGTATACGATAAGCTTAATAAGGCTTTAGTGGTGTGCCAATTCTACAGTGTACCTGTTATGTTTGTGATTCCATAAGAATTGTTACTACTAGTACTAAGTCTGTTTTATATGGAATTCATAGATCTTCATTTCTCACATGCATTAAGTTTAAGCGATCAGGCTTACATATGTATGTTTATTTACAATAGGCCATAGTTATTTGACATACTAGTAGGTGTATTATTTATACATGGATGCTGTATGTGCACTGTAGTAGGGATCTAGCTTGATAATCTTTTGGATGAGATTTTCTTTGTATATATGTATAGAATTGTTAGGCTTTTTTTTTGTTTGTTTATGTACTTCTTCACCTAAGGGGTTCGGGTGGGTAGGCACCGGGGTATGTCAGAAGGAGTATTTTGCTACTTTTTCCTCTACATTCAAACTTTCTGCTGGCACAGATCAGACGTGGCTCTCCATCTCCTTTTTTGTCTATTGCAAGTATAATGCAGACTCTTTTCAACACACATTAATCTATTCATATCTAATATTAAGATTCCAAATATATAATGTTTCCTTATACCCTGTTTAGTATTAACATACATGAGTTGGTCTGTTGACTCTTGGAATATCAAAGGCTTACAAAATACTGCTAAAAAAACTGCTACTCCTCCTTGTTTTTAAATCCCAGGCTAGTATCTGTTTTCTCCAGGAAACACACCTATCTAAAGATGAGTGGGAGAATGTAAAAAAATAGAAAATGGATTAGGTCTATAATAAGTGCTGGTGATAGCACAAATTTGAAGGGTGTGGCCATTATAATCAAGAAACAATTCCAGGAAGCTATTAACAAATATAAATCTGATATAAACGGCAGATGGTGTTACTTCACCTCTACGCTCCCAGACTCCTCCAAACCAATTCTTTTCTTGAATCTATATGGTCCATGCTCTCAACAACAAACTTTTATTTTAGAAATTTATAATATACTAAACTCATTTCCAAATTACTTATTCATAGTAGGTGGGGACTGGAATGCTGTAATAGATCCTAGCCTAGACCGCACCAGCAACTCCTCCTCTTATAACTTCCAAGCTTCTATAGCCCTAGAGGAACTTATCTCAGATTTTAATCTTATAGACACTATTACTTTTAGTAATATTTCAACCAAAGAAAATCTATATACTTTCTACTCTAATTGTCACAAATCTTGGTCACGTCTAGACTTCCTTCTAATTTCAGACCCTCTATCTAAATTTAAAAATGCTTTTAATATTGAACCCAGATTTCTCTCTGATCATGCAAAAATCTCTCTCAAAATTAGATTCAATACCCCTGCTTTTACCTTTGCTAACTGGACCCTTAACAATAACCTACTAAATAATAAAGATATATTAAATAAAATTAATGACATGCTATCGGATCTCGACATCAATCTCACAAAGTCCCAAATTCCTCCAGACATCCAATGGGTGGCTTGCAAAGCTGAAATGAGAGGTTTTTTGATTAGTAAAGCTTCCTTCCTTAAAAAACTCAACAGTAAAAAAGAAGATATTCTATCCTTAAAACTCTCATCTTTAGAAAAAAATCAGAGATTATCTCCAGACCCAAAAACTGACGAACTGATCAATACAACGCGCAAAGATTTATTTGAACTTCACTCACAGAATTATTCCTTACAGGAACAAAAATTTATAGCAACATATTCTGAATGGGCACAAATTCCCTCAAGAACTTTGGCAAGAATATTAAAAAATAATGGTGCTCCCAGAATATCCACCCTTCATTACCAAGGGAAAATCTACAAATCAGATTCGGAAATAATACATTTATTTTCTGAATTATTTTCAGATATTTATAGTAGTAATGAACGCAACACTCTCAAACCTCAGATGGAGTCTTTTCTTAACTCCATTAATTTCCCCTCTCTTAAAGCTAACCAAGTCTCCCTCTTATCTGCCCCGTTCGACATTCAAGAAGTCCAAAACATCATAAATAACCTCAAAACAGGCAAATCTCCGGGCCCTGATGGATTTACTACTAACTTCTTCAAAGCTTTTTGCTCAAAAATCTCCCCCATTCTATTGAAAGTCTTTAACTGTACTATAAAGGAGGGTATTACTGACCTACATTGGAACAACTCAAAAACTATGTTACTATTAAAAAACAAACAAGACAAAGCAGACCCACACAATTATAGACCAATTTCATTAATAAATGTTGACATTAAGATTTTTGCTGCTATTTTGGCTAATAGATTACAAAAGATACTTCTGTCCTTAATATCCCCTGACCAAGCTGGTTTTATGAGCAATAGACACACATGGGACAATAATTCACAAACCAAACCAACACCAAGACCAGTAATGCTTCTTTATTGCGATCTGGTACCTCGGCCTTTCGCCTTCAAAGGATCACAAATACAAAGTGCAACCAACTGTTTTTATACAAAAAAATTAAGTTGATCAACACTAATTATTCTATTAACTTCATTCATTAATTTGTCAATCACATCTTAAAGTGATTACACAGTATTTTTTCTATATATAAAAAAATATCCAAACTAAAATACCTTCAAGTCAAAAATGCTTTTGCTTTAAGGTCACATATACTACAAGTCAAATATATTTCCTTACTACATAAATACCTTCAAGTCAAATATGCTTTTGCTTTAAAGTAACATATACTACAAGTCAAATATATTTCCTTACTACATACTCAAGTGCACATGATTATTAATATGAAATACAAAATTAATTATATCAAAAAATAATAATCAACAATCATGACCTGAACATAAAATTCACACTAATATTAACAATAATATTATCTCATAATGCTGTGCAATGTATGAATTTTAGATATTAACCATTAAATACTTAATTCTAAATTCAATCCATAAGGTTTTAGTGTAATAAATTTCAAAATCATCCTTGTTTCTAATTCAAGTAATTTTTGAATAAAAATTCCCCCACCTTCAGAACTAAATGGTTTACCCAAAACACAAAATTTCAGACTGTCAGGGTCACCATTATGTTTTTCCAAAAAATGCTTGGCCACAGGACTGAGTTCATTTTTATTTATAATATCTTTTAAATGTTCTAAGATACGAACACGGACCATTCTTTTTGTTTGTCCTATGTACCAAGTATTATTGCAAAAGCAACCTAGAATGTATACTACTCCCACTGATTTACAATTGAACCGATATCTTGCAGAGAAAGACACACCATTAATATTAGTTTTATTACTGGCTCTTCCACAAACACTACAATGGCCACATGAATAAGTACCTACTGAAATATTCCCCCTTTCCTCTTCACCTCTATTGAAGAAGTTATAATTTAATAACTCCTTCAAATTTTTCCCTCTCTTATAAGAAACAAATATCTGTTTGGGAAACAAACAACCTATGTTCTCATCCTCATATATTAAATACCAGTATTTTCTCACAATTTTACTTAGTTCTTTTGATAAAGGAGAATATTTAGTGACAAAAAATAATTTAGCCTCATTTATTTTGAACTTCACCATTATTTCTTTCTCTCACTAAAGAATTTTTTCTTTCTCTCACTAAAGCCGCCTGGTAGGCCCATAGTGTCAGGGAGAGGTTCTTTTCTTAGTAATGCAAATGTTTTTTTGGATTTCCATTTAAAAAGTCACCTATCAAAAGTTACAGCTCACATCTTAAATACTCAAGATTTATTAGATAAACTTTCTAATGTTAAATTGAACAACAGTTATTATTGGGTAACTATAGATGTGAAGTCATTATACACTAACATTAACAAAAGATGGGGGCTTGAAGCTGTTCAGGATATGTTGGGAGACGGACCTAGAACTACCTTTTTGATACAAATGCTGGAATTTTGTCTTTCTCACAATTATTTTTGCTTTAATAATGATTTCTATCTTCAGTTAAAAGGGACGGCTATGGGGGCTGCTTTTGCGCCCTCATATGCCATTCTGTATATGGGACACTTTGAGAAGTTATATATTTATTTAACTTCTTTTTATCAAAAAAATGTAGTATTCTACAAGCGATTTATTGATGACCTTATATTGATATGTAGTGGTGATATCAGTGAATTTTTAGAATTTTTTGAGGAATTAAATAATAACGATCATGGCCTAACCTTCTCTTGTGAATATAATAGAGACAAGATTAACTTTCTAGATATAACATTATTTCATGAATATGAAAGCATAGGGTATAGACCTTTTAGGAAAGAGACTTCTGTAAATATGTTTTTACATGCAGAGAGCATGCACCCTGAACATCTGATATGGTCATTACCTTTTGGTGAATTTCAAAGAATTCATGACCATACCAGTGATGTAAATGAGAGACATAATGAGTTAAAGAATGTTGAATCAAGATTAATTAAGAGAGGTTATAATAAAGACCATTTGTTATTATCTAAGAATAAAATCTTAGGAATTATGGACCACATTGAACATAGACAATATGAAGGTAGACAGGATAGACAAAATTCTTTAGTGAGAGAAAGAAAAAATTCTTTAGTGAGAGAAAGAAATAATGGTGAAGTTCAAACAAATGAGGCAAAATTATTTTTTGTCACTAAATATTCTCCTTTATCAAAAGAACTAAGTAAAATTGTGAGAAAATACTGGTATTTAATATATGAGGATGATAACATAGGTTGTTTGTTTCCCAAACAGATAATTTTTTCTTATAAGAGAGGGAAAAATTTGAAGGAGTTATTAAATTATAACTTCTTCAATAGAGGTGAAGAGGAAAGGGGGAATATTTCAGTAGGTACTTATTCATGTGGCCATTGTAGTGTTTGTGGAAGAGCCAGTAATATAACTAACATTAATGGTGTGTCTTTCTCTGCAAGATATCGGTTCAATTGTAAATCAGTGGGAGTAGTATACATTCTAGGTTGCTCTTGCAATAATACTTGGTACATAGGACAAACAAAAAAAATGGTCTGTGTTCGTATCTTAGAACATTTAAAAGATATTAGAAATAAAAATGAACTCAGTCCTGTGGCC
This sequence comes from Protopterus annectens, assembly GCF_019279795.1. Lineage (NCBI taxonomy): Eukaryota > Metazoa > Chordata > Ceratodontiformes > Protopteridae > Protopterus > Protopterus annectens. The sequence goes on from NC_056732.1 coordinate 966,636,642, forward strand.
AAGCATTTTTTGGAAAAACATAATGGTGACCCTGACAGTCTGAAATTTTGTGTTTTGGGTAAACCATTTAGTTCTGAAGGTGGGGGAATTTTTATTCAAAAATTACTTGAATTAGAAACAAGGATGATTTTGAAATTTAATACACTAAAACCTTATGGATTGAATTTAGAATTAAGTATTTAATGGTTAATATCTAAAATTCATACATTGCACAGCATTATGAGATAATATTATTGTTAATATTAGTGTGAATTTTATGTTCAGGTCATGATTGTTGATTATTATTTTTTGATATAATTAATTTTGTATTTCATATTAATAATCATGTGCACTTGAGTATGTAGTAAGGAAATATATTTGACTTGTAGTATATGTTACTTTAAAGCAAAAGCATATTTGACTTGAAGGTATTTATGTAGTAAGGAAATATATTTGACTTGTAGTATATGTGACCTTAAAGCAAAAGCATTTTTGACTTGAAGGTATTTTAGTTTGGATATTTTTTTATATATAGAAAAAATACTGTGTAATCACTTTAAGATGTGATTGACAAATTAATGAATGAAGTTAATAGAATAATTAGTGTTGATCAACTTAATTTTTTTGTATAAAAACAGTTGGTTGCACTTTGTATTTGTGATCCTTTGAAGGCGAAAGGCCGAGGTACCAGATCGCAATAAAGAAGCATTACTGGTCTTGGTGTTGGTTTGGTTTGTGAATTACAGACTGCTGTTATTTTCGTGAGTGTTTGTGGATGCATGGGACAATACCCTAACCTTAGATTCCCTAATACAATTTACAAAAAAAGAAAAAAAAAACAATATACGTCTTAACTCTGGATGCATCCAAAGCTTTTGACAGAGTTTTTTGTTTGCTACTTTGTCCCATTTCAATGTACCTAAATCCTTCTCGGATATGATTGGAATACTCTATACAAACTCTCACACATACCTTTACATAAATAAACAGAGATCCAAGCCAATATTGATTACTAATGGAACAAGACAGGGGTGCCCACTTTCACCCTTTCTCTTTAACATTTTTATCGAGCCCTTTTTTTTATATATCACCCAAAATACTCACCACAATATCCCTAAAACCCTAAATACTCACGTTGCATTATCAGCTTTTGCAGATGATCTAAATCTATACTTTCAATGTCCCAATTCAGATCTACCCAAAATTTTTGATGCCATCAGGAACTTCTCTATTGCATCAGAATACCAAATTAATAACAAAAAATCACATATCTTCCCAATCAATCCTAATTCCCACAAATCTTTCTATTTTCCTGAGTCCTCTTTCCAAATAACATATAACCTTAAATATCTAGGTATCCACTTTGAACATAACCAAGCTTCCATGCTCCAAAACAATCTACTAAAAACATGGTCTACTATACAGCTAGATCTACAAAGATGGAAACTTATGAATTTAGCTTTCTTGTCCAAAGTAGCAATAGTGAAAATGAATGTCCTACCCAGACTTCTATATCAATTCAATGCTTCGGATATGTTAGTCTCTAATAATTTTTTCTCCAAAATTAACAAAGCCTTAGCTAGGTTCATTTGGTTCCCTAAGTCAGTTAGGATCTCTTACTCCAAATTAATCTACCCTAAGGAGAAAGGGGGGGCTAGGCCTTCCAAACATTCAACTGTACTACAAGATTATCTGCTCTAATAGAGTCTGGTCTATTTCAAATTTTAACAGCAAAACACATACCCACTCTCCATCCTGGTTAAAAATTTGGTATCACCATATTATCTCTAACAAAATTAACCCTCAGGCTATCCCCTTTCTAGCCACTATTTCTATGAACAACTGTAATCTAGCACATTCCCTGAAACATAAAATCCGGCTTTTCCAAAACCTTATTAAAGACATCAAACTTGAAAATATTCTACCCCTTCTCCAACCACTACATCATAATCCAAACCTCAAGATCAATAATGTAATGCTTGACCTCACTAAATTCCCTCTCATCAAGGATCTCAATGTATGGGATATCCTCAAATATAGGTCTAAAACCCTTCCCGAGCTACGGTTAATTCTTGGAACCAATAATAAATACACAGTTATTCTCCGACAATTAAGAGAAATTATACTTGCACAACCTTTCAATCTATCTCCCAACCTTCAGGAAATTAACAAACTAGTCGAAATTATATCTGTAATCTCGAGCACAAAAAAAACAATCTCATCCTCTTACAAACTATTGAATACCTTGCTATACAACTCAAACTGTCTCTTCTCCAACTATTGGAATACCTTTGGCTCTCCTATTACAGAGGATCAAAAACTCTTAGCCATAAAATCTACTTTAGAACTCTCCCTTTTTAAGAAACTCTTATATACCCAACTGATGCTAAACAATAACTCTTATTACACTCCTGTAATACTTAATAAATTTAACCCCAACTCATCCCCCTCTTGTACTTGTTGTCCCTATCTGAGAGCGGATCTATTACACATTATGTGGTATTGCAACCACTCTCACAAACTCTGGTGCTCTCTAAAAGTCCGTCTGCAAAAAATGGGTTCTTACACCTCCACTCTTTTGTGGGAAACAGCCATTCTTCATATTCCTACCTCCAAATTGTCTAAATTACAACTCCACATTTTAATTATTCTTTGTTCACGTATTAAACTATACATCAGTAATACTTGGATGGATCGCACCAGACTTTATTAGAAAGGTTTCAAAGAGATGGCTTACAAACACATTTCAGCTCATAAATTCATTATAAAGGGTCCCGAAAAGAGAGCCTATTTTAGTAAATTATGGAAACATCTTATAGATTTAATTCTTAGTGAATAATTCCCCATTCATGCATTTAGTGCAATATGTATCCTTATCCCTGTTAATTAATGGAGATCCACTGTTAACACAATTAATGTTATTTTTCCTACTTCATGTAATACTCCTGTAGAGGATTGGTAGCATATTATTTTGTAAATATTGTATATAAATGTTTTTGGTTAAATTGATTACAATGCTTTCCTTGTGTTTTTCTTTTCCTTCTCATATGTACCACTGCTAAACTGTTTGGATACTCACAATATCCTGTAACTATTCAACGTTTTATTTTAATGTTCATAATTGCAATGTTTTCCATGTTTCTTTATTCATTGTTTCATATTATGGAAAATAAAAGAAATATTTGAAAAAAAACTAAGCTGAATTACATAAAGGGTAACAATAGCACCACCACATATGTATGACTTTAACACTGTCACATTGCACTTTATGGGGTATGATAGCAGCAGTGTGCGTTGAGATGAACATACTGGGAGGAGGGTCTGACATGGATGTGGAGCCACATCTTGGTGTAAAATTGTCTCAGAAATATCATTTGAATGGATTCACACTCAAGTTGCCTGCTGTCAGATTAGAATCCCTAACTATCTACATACAGAAGGTGAAGAACACAGTACATAATGTTATTGCAACAGCACAACTTTGACTTGAATAATGTTAGAATGTACTTTACACAGGATAACTTAATCAGTGTATGTTACTAGAAGATTTTTGGATGAGTGTCTGACAAAGCTGTAGACTCACATGCCATTCTAAAATTGACACCATACTGATTTTTGAATGAACACATACTCAAAAATTGACCACATTGAGACCAGACCCCCAACCTAAACATCTACAGAACTTAACACAAGCACCACAACACGTCTGGCTTTTGCAGTGTAAGATAACACTTTATACCTGATGACATCACCAGTATAGGTTTGTGAGAAGAAGAAGATGATAGTAGGAGTATCTCACATACTGTTCTCAAATGGTCACGCAAATGTGAAGTAACCAAATGCAAACACACATAGCTAAGCTGACCTCAGTGAGACTAGAATCCCTACCTATCTATCTACAGAACACAGTACCTAAAGCAAGCACCATGGCACAAGTCTGACTTTTGCACTGCTGCTGGACAATTTATAGTGGATGACATCATCACTGTATGCTTGGGGAGAAGATGGAGGATTGTATGAAATGGATGTGTAGGCAGATATGTTGGAGAACTATATGAAATGGATGTCACAATATCTGTTCTGCATGGGGCTAGATTGCTGACAGTAGGATACAGACTCATGTTCTACTCACTAAAGACACAGACATACACACACACATACACACACACACACACACACACACACACACACACACACACACACACACACACACACACACACACACACACACACATCCATTGACTGCAGTGAGATTAGAACCCCTACCTAAATAGTTACACCAGCTAGAGATCTCACTGCTTAATGCAAGAGCCACAGCACAAGTCTGACTTTTACACTACTACTGGACCATTTATAGTGGATGACATCATCACTGGATGTTTGAGAGAATATGTCAGGAGGCCTGTATGAAATGGTTGTCTAGGCATGTACAGCTGTCAAGTTATTAGTTCTGAATTGTACTGGATTGATGATAGTAGGATACAGACTGATATCCATCAGACTAAGGACACACACTTACACACACACACACACACACACACACACACACACACACACACGCGCACGCGTGCGCACACAATGTGGCTGCTGAGGTAATTGAACCCACATGTAAGTATTTTGTTCCCATCCACAGAACACAGTAGTTAATAACTGCACGATCCATAAAATATGGTTTGCTTTGTCATGGACCTCCACTGAACTTAATAACTACAGACCCATTGCTTTACTCTCCCCCTGGCCAAAATCTGAGAAAAATGCATCCATACCCAGATGCTAAACTATCTCCTAGACAGCAACATCCTGTCACCTACTCAGCATGGTTTCAGACCTGCCCATAGTACAACTACAGCCCTCCTCTGCTTCACAGACACAGTAAACCATCTCAAAAATGAAGGCTTACAAGTGTCAACTCTTTTGTTGGATATGTCCAAAGCATTTGAGACAGTCTCACACCAAATCCTGCTAAACAAACTAAACCAATATCATCTATCAAATTCCACTCTTACCTGGTTCCAAAGCTACTTAACTGACAGGTACCAAGCTGTGAAATGGGAAAATTATCTCACTCCTCAGCTGCCCATAACTATAGGAGTCCCACAGGGTTCTATCTTAGGACCACTACTATTCACAGTCTTCACAAATGACCTCCATACCTCCACATAGCATGCATCTATAATTCAGTATGCAGATGACACAACCTTAATTTGCGCTGCACAAAACATTCCCACCCTCCTGCAAACAACTCAGTTAGCATTCTCTGACGTTGAGAACTTCCTTACCAAAGCCCAACTTATCCTCAGTCCAAAGAAAACTCAGCTTATGATTATAACCAGTTCTAACAAAAAAAACTAACAGTCAATTCACTATCTACTCCACTAATGCTACTCCAATTGCTCCAGTGGCACAGGCTAAGCTACTGGGAATAACCATAGACTCCCACCTAAAATTTGATAGTCATCTCAACTTAACTATTAAAAAAGTACATGCCAAACTGGGGTCACTCTACCATATCAAACCATTTCTTACCAACAACACAAGATCAGCCATTGCTCGCTCCCAACTTCTATCCACCCTACTCTATGCATCTCCCATTCTGACTAATCTAAACAAAACTGAACTAAGCAAAATGGAAGCCTGCTATAACAGAATTTCCCACTTTGCTGCAAATTGCTCATATAGAACTCATCACTGCACTGCTTTGAGACAGCTCCACTGGGTTGAACTGCCCAACCTCCTAACCTACAATCAGCTCTGCCTCTGTCATTCTATCTGTTATCTCCCCAATAAGTGTCCTGCTCTAAAAAAACTAGTACAACATCACTCAGCCAAAAGGCCTCTTAGATCATCAAGCAAACTACTACTAGAAGTCACCAACAGCTACAATAGATTTGGAGATGCACTATATAGTAGTTCAGAGGCTAAAAAATGGAACTCTGTCTCTACAAGCATTCAGAACACATCATCCAAAGCCTCCTTTAAAGACCTCATCAGGCAACATCTCAAGGAAAGTTGGCAGTGCCATGATTGCTCTCCAGGCTAGTGAAAGTGGATAACACATACATACAAAATCTAGAGCACTTGATAATAGTTTTCAATCTTACTCACAAACACTGGATAATCTAAAATGTATGTACTGTACCTGTGTACTATGTATGTATTTTACCTATGTTCCAAATTTCAGCTGTACACCACAAATCTATTAATTACCTTTATTTTTAAAATTAATATTTTTTTTGTTTGTTCTCTCCACTGTAACTGTTTATGTGCCGCATAGCACTGTAAAAACATTTCTCCTGTAATTTGTGTGTATACTGATCATGTCTAAATAACTAAATGTTTCTGTAATTTTTCTTTGTGGAGCTTTTCTCCCCAGGCCTCTGCTGAAAAAGAACCTTTTTGGCTCAGTCAGACACGCCTGGTTAACAAATGTAAAATAAATAAATAAAATAGTGGTCTTTATAGATAATGCCATCATCAGTATATGATGTGGGTAACATATCTTGTTATGAGAGTGGTGTGCAAAGTGTGGCTTTTGTATTTCCTGGTGTGTTTCCATTATGCACGTATGCTTTAAAAGACAGCTTTTCAAACTAGATGCAAAGACTGTCAGGAATGCATGCAGCAGAACTAAGACATTTGCTGTTGTTTCTCAGTATGTTATGTACATTACACACATTGTTACATACAGAGACATGCATGTTTTGTTATCAGCACGGATGCAACTCTGTATGTACATGTGTTCATATTTGTGAAGAATTGATGTCCAAATGAGTTGATGTATAAGCCAATCTGAATATCTGGTCTCAGGATAAAACTTTAGATGATGCAACAAATTAGTAGTGATGTTTATTACTGTAGTGTAGGTGACATTTCTGAAGTACTACTGACATATCCATTTTCAAGTGCATGGGTACAGGGCATACATGAGTCTATAACAAAAAAGCAAGCAGGCTGTAAGTACTCCAAACCACACTATTTATTGTGAGCGCTTTCATCAGAGACAATGCTCCAACTTCATCAGACAAAAGAAAAGACAAGAATTAACCACTTTATAAACTTACAAGTGGATGCAATTAAACCAATCACAAATTAATCATCAGTAAATTACATTCACTAATTCATGTGGGGTTATACAAACATCTAACTCCATTATGACAACAGTAAACAATTCAACTAATACAATATATCTTCTCCATTTACAATGTGTATAATTAAAACCATATACAAAACATATCAGAAACCTATACATAAATACATGCATATAATAAAAATATATGTTAAATATTGAAAATTGGTAACCCAAAGAAAAGTCACAACTCACACCAAAAAACAGTGCATCTATTCCAATAGCAATAAAGGCTCTCCTCCGTATACAAAGACCAATAGTGAACGCAATGTATTCTCCAAAGTCTCGGACTACAGACAATAATCCAAAAGAAACGATATATAAAAAACTGTAGATTTATTGACATAAATTGAACGCTGAACATACAAATTAAGCGAACAGATTAAGTGCTTTCATCTCCTTCATGGAGACTTCATCAGAATCTGTTAAAACAATACATCCTACATTTAAATACCATTCAAATACAATAATAAATGATTTAATTAATTCCTTATTGGCTGGCTATTTAATTACTGCAAGTTTTAACCATTAATGGTGCAGTATAAAAAATACTAATACATACAAACATTTAAAAAAAAACAGAAGAATTGAATTCATAATATAGATTGATAAAACAATGGAAATAATTTGTTACAAAATTGAATTAAAGTGTATATATGTGAGGAATATATAATGTTTTAAGTTACTCTTTTAAATAAGAGTTTAATTATATATATATATATGTTAATTTGTATATATTATAAAAAAGAACTGGCACACTTGAATATAATAACAATATAAATATAAATGTATATAACAAATAAATAAAATATAAATTGTTTAAATATTAAATTTGTACGTTATTGGTACAATGAAATATATAAATATGTAAATATATAAATACTACTTATACCATTGTATAAAAGTATATAAAAAATTAAATGTCATTATATAGAATATATATATGTTTCATATTTATACAATATGTTTAAAAACATGTTAAAAAGCTTATTTTAAAAACAATATATATTAAACTCAAAATCAAGTTGTTTGTATATTGCAAAAAAGTTATTGGTTGTAGCAACATGGAATTAAGGTTCATATTATATAAAATGTATTTATGTTTTTATATTTTCTCAAAAGATTATTTGTACAATAAAGGAGTTATAATCTAATGGTGTCTTTTTGGGTCTTCAGCAAGTATTTTAAGGGCAGGACTGATAGAAATATGGTCATTTAGACCAAAAATACCACATGCGTCTAACTTTAGTTGCCAAATCATCTCTCTAAACTCAAGTTTAGTTATTGAAAATTAACAAGGTATAACACCCTTTTAGCTAAAATACTATGGGAGCTAAACACATAGTTTATACAAGTGTGAGTAACTATAAAGTACAAATTAAAAATTAAAAATTTAATGATTTTTACTTAATTATTCTTACATTTAAAAATGCAACTTTTGTACATGAATATATATATATATATATATATATATATATATATATATATATATATATATAAGTGTGTGTGAATAAGAGACCAAACAACATGATCAGTAGACAAATATGTATAAATGCAACCTTATGGTAAATATGACATAACTGTAGGTGGGCAAACAAAGGCCAATGTGGCACTTACTGTAGAAAGGCATGGAAAATATACTTAAGCACTTAGAAAAAACTAAAATGCTGGTCATCAAGCTATAGGCACTACCTAACAAGTGCTTTAAGCTTTAAAAGGCATTTGACTGATACATATTCGTTAAGGACAGGAGGTATGTGGGTCAATGTACGAACTTGCCACATAAGCTCACATTCCTCAAGTTTAAGTTCCCATGTACCTCCTAATATATTATGTTCCAACTGTTCTATTACTACAAACACAAACTTGTGAGTGGGATAATCTAAAATGTGTTTTGCCAATGCATGTGTAGTAATCTGTTTGTGTATGCTGTACTGGTGTTTGTATATCCTTTGTTTTATTTTTCTTTCGGTTTTGCCAATGTAGTATGATGCGCACCCCTCACACGAGGCTTCATAGACTACCCCAGTAACAAGGTCCTTCCCCTTGGTTGTGTTTTTTCATGGATTTTAATGGGATGAAGACTAACTGGGTAATAGACATGAGTAATACATGCTAATCAGCACTTTCCATAATGCTTCACCAAGCAGCTGGTTTGCATGATTGATAGCAAAGTGTTTGCACATGTGAGACACACATTTAATGACTACTACTTGAACTTGAGAAATACTTACCCATACAGGCTATGGTAGAAATAGCTAACAGATACTACAGTGTTCATAGTGTAGTTTACATTGTAAATATTGTGTCATGAATTTTATGGAATGAAAAACTATTTCTACTGCTTTCCCCATTTACATGTAGTTAACTGGCAAGCAAATGTGGATTTCTGCTTTATTGAAAAAAATTATAATAGTTGTATTGGTTTACTTTCCTCCATACAAACACGCTAAGTGGAGAAGCGCATCAGTCAGCACTTTCAACAGTATGGAGTGTAGAAAAAACACTTGCTGCCTAGCTGTATATCTTGCACCAGGTGTAACAGCATTGAACTCTTATTTTGAGTACAGATGACACGGGATCTGAGTCCTGCTCAATCTATTTTTTTTTACATATGTATTCAGGATATCAATAAATAATTACATGGGATAATTTTTGCAAATTTGAGGGTGACTGACTACAGTGAAGTAGTGTATAAAAATGAACATCAGTCAATTGATTTATGTGAACAGTATACATATGGATTGGAATATTTATACATCCGTCATTCTAAATCAATATTTTAGAAAATATTTAATATAAGTGCCTTTATTCTGCTTTGGTCAGCATCAATGTGTCATGGGAAAATGTCAACATCAGCAGCAGTCTCAACTTGGTTCTGTTGTTCACGGTCCTCATCCTATTCACCATATAATGTCCCCTCATTGTCACAATTGCCAGACAAGTTTCCCTCTACATCTAAGGCTACAGCTGCATCCACATGACTGCCACCATCTTGTCCAGACTGTATCAACATATCATTGTCCAGTGTGTCAGGGGCCACAGTACCATACTGAGATACATCAGATCCCACAACGTAATCACTGGATGGGCTAAAGGAGGATATAGATAGTTGATGTGCTAAAAGAGCACACAAATTACACAGATTAGGACAATGTGCTTACATAACATGCTGGATATCATTGTAGACATATGACACATACATCTCATGGCAATTTTACAGCTAATAATGATTTAGCATGAAATCTTGTTTGTGTATGGATCACAGAATCTACATAACAGGGAGTAGACAATTAGGTTACATAGCCAGCAGACATGACATATGTAATGAATACAGACAAAGCACACACCTGACAGTTCCTCCTGAGAATACAGTGTGGTAGGACAGCAATGAACTTCAACTGTTGTTGGGAAAAAAGTCAGCATTATTAATCACAAAATTGCCAACATGAATCATTTGAACAGTGTTAAAGCATACAGAAGGTTTTACATAGACATACCACTTGTTTGTGCACTTGATGATGATGATGCAGCCTGGGCTATGAATGGGTAAAAGGCTACTGTATTGATGAAGGACAATAACAGGAGTAAACAAAAATGACATGTATGAAAGATAATTAATAGCATACCACTGATAGATTATGAACCTATGAACCTATAACCTCGAAAAAGGGCATAGCAAAATAAATTTAAAATGGGTGGCGAAAGCCAAACACATTCTGGCTAGGCTTATAAATGCCCTAGGGCAGATAGCCTAGTATGAACCTATGAACCTATGAACCTATTACTGCTGTTGTGAAACTGTGTGTTGTACTGCAGATTCTGCAGAGGGAAAGTAAAGAGAAAGACAATGCAATCATGTACGAAGGCAACGGAATAATACTAGCATGACATATATGCAAGCAATAATGCCCAACAGCGTGTGTGTTAATATATAATTAATACCCGCCCAGGGGTTTTATGATGCCCAACACCACAGATGCAAGATGAAACCTACATCAAATCCACAAAAGATCAACACTCAGTTGTTCATTTTAATGGATAAAATGATATCCAGTACAGCAGTTGCAAACTGGTTTCATTGCTGACCACAGCTTCCTCAATGCAAAAAAAAAAGAATAATATCAAAATCAATCAATCACTAATGAGATAACAACCCTTTTCCTGTATTAGATTAACCATTGTATGTTTTAAGACCGACTTATAGAATTGCTTAAGAAAAGAGTTAATTTTAAGAATAAATTATACCAATACATAATGTTGCATAACTGTGCCTTTGATGGTTTGACAGTTACTCATAACTTAACGTGTGGTTTTGCGACTTTTCTTAAGATAACATATTTTACATTAATATTAATTAAAATTGTCAGGTTAAATAAATATTTCCATGACAGAATTGTCCAAGAAAATTAAACTACTGATTAGAGATTAGATTCCCTCATCAGCAGCACAGATAAAAACATTGATGGAATCATATTTGTGATGCAGATATCACCTGCACTATGTACCATGTTAGGGTGTATCATAAATCAAGAGTTACATACAAATGTTATCAAAAACATTCCCCAGATTCTGCATGCCTTGCACGGAGAGCAGGATTAGTGCAGGAGCTCTAGCAGGCAATATGTCTGCTGTGCGATCCAAGAACAGCCTGCAGGGGCGTGCACGAGCGCTCCTGCACTAGTCCTGCATGGAATAAGCTCCTGTATGCAAATCACACAATTTGCAGGAGAAATCCATACAAATGAGGTGAATTTGTGATCCAGGAAGCTTGAAACCGGCTGTGCAGGACTAGTGTAATCTGCGGAAATATATTTGGTTTGTAACCGAGTACATTTCTGCAAAATCCAAAATTGAGCCGTGACAGCTCCAAATAAAGGCTACATATCAGTCAGAAATCATGCCAATGACCAAGTATAAGGCCACTGGCATTGCAAACAGCTTAAAAAATAAAAAAAAAATAACTTTTATTCTTTTTTAGCCAATCTCGGCTGTTTAAGCGAAGGACAGCGGCACACAAACGGGATTGGGGGGAAGGATAATAAAATAAACCTAAAATAAGCATTCTAACTAAAATCACTATTCTGACATAAAAGTCAGTGACAGGCAGCAGACAACATGGACATTGAGTAGTGGTTGCTAAGGGAGAAGCTCAGTGTGAGACATGTAACTATGCATAGGCAATCCTATGCAAATGAGGGGAATGATAGTGAATCCCAGTTTTCCCCACCATGCTAGTCAGGTCCCAACAGTGTCAGAGTAGGAATAGCTTGGTGCAACCCTAGGAGTTAGCTGACATCATAGGGGGGTGTCAGGCATACTGTAAGCGGAGTGGAGCAATGTGGCTCGGGTTTGCTCCTACCTTAGCTCAACTAAGCAAGGGGGTGTGTCTGAACCTGCCTAGCACTCTTTACATTGCCTAAGTGGGTGTGCACGCTGAGCACCAGCTTTTAAAGGAAAAAAGTTAAATCAGGAAATAGCAGCACTATGCACATTTGAGTACTCTGTGCGGTACACCCCCAGGCTTAAACAGGAAGGCAATGGGAAGGGAAAACAGCAGTAGGAAGGTAATAAAGGAGAACTAGCATAGCTGCCAGGTGAAATGTATCAGAATCAGCCAATTACACAGGCAGCAGACCAGCCCAGCCCAGAACACTACTATAAACTATGCAAACACCTTCCCCTCTGTTTTTTCCCATTTTCTACACCACTGGTGTATAAAAGCAGGGAACTTTCAACAAACAAAACTACAAAATGATAGGGGCTGCAGCAGGCAACATAAAACAAAATGTGCAAGAGGCTGAAGGTGGTGAGGATGTGAATGCTGCCAATCATCCCACAGTGAAGAGATGGAGAAGAGTGTACAGACCCAGGGTAACCTACCAGGGGCTATATGAGCTGGTGATAGTGGAGCACGATAGGGTAGACATGGACTTCCTACAGCAAATTGTTGAGCTGTGCCGGCCACCCATGACACACCAAACTGACCGAGAGGAACCCATCCCAGTGGATACCAAGGTATGTGTAGGCCTAGAAATACTAGCAACAGGTACCTCCTAAAGCTCAACTGGGGATATCATGGGGATCTCACAGGTATCAGCATCCAGAGTATTCCACCAGTTCCTGGATTCCATGTCAGCACATGCCAGTGAGCACATATATTTCCTCAACACCCTTGAGGTGTTGACCAGTAATATGCGTCTCTTCCAACAATAGCAGAATACACTGAGGTAGTGGGTGTTATAGACTGCATGCACATATGGATCAAAGCACCACTCAGTGATCAGGATAGGGCCTACATCAATTGCAGGGGCCTCCCCTCCAACAACTGCCAGGTCGTGTGCAATGCCCAGGGCATTATAATGAATGTGTGTGCTGGCTGCCCTGGAAGCTATCATGGTTCCCACATTTGGCATCTGATGCAGCTGTACCAGAGATTTGCAAATGGGAATATCCCCTATGGTCACCTAGTGGGGGATTCTGGTAAAACATTGGAGCTGTGGCTGATGACACCCATCAGAAATGCACACACACCTGAACAAGAATGCCATTATGAGGCACACACACAGACCAGACTTATAATAGAGCATGTGTATGGGATGCTCAAGTCATGGTTCTGGTGTCTGGACACATCTGATGGAGCCTTGCAGTACTCACCAGCTACATGTACTCAAATTTTTATGGTTTGTGCCTTGCTACACAATATGATCCTATGAAAACAGCTACAGTAGGAACAGCACGGGCAGGGCCACACAGCCCCTCACAAATGTCAAGGCCTGCACAGGCACAGAGTGACTCAAAGGAGGAACAACCTGAGCTTGCCCCAGTAGGCAGATGGAGGCATGCCCAGTATGGCCTGGCTATGGCAAAGAGACAATGCATAGCACATACACTGACACAGTAGGGACCCAGGGGTTGACACCTCTCTCTGACTTGCAAATACAGTAAAAGGGATGCCAAATATATCACTACCTGTGCTCAACCACGTATGGGGAGTGTACTATGTGTATCTGACATAGGCAGCCCTCCAGCACCATTCTCAATCCTGACACACCCACAAGGTATGTCAATCAACCTACCAATTGCCAAATGGAGTAGAATGTGTTGTTACCTGTATCTATGGTATGGATGAGAGCATGCAAAGGAATTGGGTGGCTGAATGTTATGGCAGCAAATAGTAGACACCCATAGTGGCACCATAATATCTGTAACACATACTGGAGTCACAACAGTAGCCAGTACTACACAGGGTGACAAAACCCACTGCAAGAAATGTGCTGGGTGACATGTGTGTCCATATGACTCACACATGCTAGTCAGGGAGGTTCACATAACCAACAACAGTCTCAGCCAGCAGGACATGTGTAGACAAACCCAAACAGAGCCTGTGCTATGTCCTCTGGATGATGCCTGTGGGTAACCTCCCAGGCCTACACAGACAGACTACAGCAGGTCAGGAAGTGGGGTGTTCTGAAGGGTAGGAAGTCAGACACTAATATGTAGGGCAACCAGAGCTAAGACCTGTAGTACACTGATATGCCTCTAGTCAGTATGGTAGATTAGAATATAGAATGAAATGGAGTACCTGAGATACCAGTAGAGACATAGCAAATGTTTGCAAGTGCCAGGTGTGCCCCACTCAACCTATGTCGATATGTAGAAACAGTAAGGTGTGCCCCCACCCAATCATGTGTAGAAATGTATAAACAGTCAGCTGTGCCCACCAGTCCTGTGTAGAAATGTAGTAACAATCAGGTGTGACCCCCCAATCCTGTGTAGAAATGTAAAAACAGTCAGGTGTGTCCACCCACAACCCTATGTAGAAATGTAGTAACAGTCCAGTGTGCCCCCCCCACTCCCATGTAGACATGTAGAAACAGTCAGGTGTGCCCCCCAAGCCTGTGTAGAAATGTAGTAACAGTCAGGTGTGCCCCCCCAATCCTGTGTAGAAATGTAGTAACAGTCAGGTGTGCCACCCACAGGTCTGTCCCTTCTCCCACTCCAGTGTAGAAATGTAGTGACACTCAGGTGTGCTCCCCCCAATCCATGTAGAAATGTAGTAACATGTATGAGTAGGTATAATACAAGTGGAGCACAGATGACCAGAGGTGGCCAAGGTAGCAGGATAGTTTGTAGCATTTGCACAATATGCAGGCTTGGTGTTTTAAGATGATGTGTGTTTCATAATGTGTGGGAGTGGTCAGTATGTATGCATGTTGAGGTAAGACCTAGTGGCCATTGCCCACTACTGCTGATAACAGGGACAAGTCCTCATGACTGCAGTGCCAAAGACAATCCCCACCAGTATAATACATGCTAGCAGTAAGACACTGTAAATGTATGATGGTAATATGTGTCGTCTTCTGAAAGACTGACATGGTATGGCTTTGGGGCTAGATATACAAGCAGTACACAGGGGAAAGTACCCCGGACATACAGTATATATTGTGTCACTGTGAAATGGTGACACCCTTGGATTTGTACATATGGGTATGCATCACAGTAACAGGACCTGTAGTATGGGATACAGGTGATGTCTGCCTGAAGACCTGCAGATCACAAAGAAGGTAGGACTGATGTATTGGGAAATCAGCTGATGTACCTGCACATTCCAGCATAACTGTAATGCCCCATGCATATCTGTGTGTCAGATGCAAGTAGTGTCCAAAGCACACATGCACCCAACAACGTAAAAAACACCCACAGGCACATCTCTGGCAATATACTTATTACCAGTATTATTACCAGTACTTATTATACAGCACAAACTTCTTCTTCTGTAACATTTGTTAATGTCTGGTATGCACTTCACAGATAAAGATTCTGGTTGTCTACTTATGTACTATGTTCTTCAACTGTAAATATGTTGTAAGTAATTGCTATGTAAATTGTTATTCACTATGTAATCTAATGTATATATTGTCTGTTTATTTTAACTGTTGAGCTTTTCTCCCTGGGCCTCCACTGAAAATGGACCTACATCCAGTCGGACACTCCCGGTCAACAAATTTAAATAAATGAATAAAATAATAAAATAAATAAATAATATCTCTGCTGTGGGGTACAGTATGACCGTCACCTGTATATGGCAATAGCAGAAGACTGCAGCATGCAGTGCAGGTGTCCCATACACGTGTGTCCCTAGCTGTAGGTAGCACCCTGCCAGCATCCACGCCACCTGATCAAGACTGATAGAAGGTATTGGCATGAACAACTATCACATCTACCCAGTCACCCCAGGGGAATATACTGTATGGCGGTCTGAGACTGTAGGACTGACAGAATTCAACAGCCTGCCCCATCTGGCCTGCACAAACATATAATGCCCCACAGGCACGTGCCAAAGGCCTGAGTCTCACACGTACTGCCAAAGCATGTTATGTCATGGACACCCAAATAACAACATAACACACTCCATATAAGCCATATGCAAGGCCATGTGGACAAACCACAGTAACATGTCCACCATGTCCCACTGCATGAACTGTGGAACAACACTAACACATACCTGTGATGTGGTGATACCTTAGGGAAAGTATCAGAGAATATATGCATAATGTATGGAAGAGGTTAGAATAACAGAGGGGGGTTGGGAGCATGGGCAGCATGGAATGTGCAGGGTCTGACACCAAGCTGTGTGCACACACTATCCCTGGCTGCAAACACATAAATTGGTGGCTACACACCTGCCCATACACCACAATAGGGTAAATGTCCTGACCCATGGCCCCTGCCTCTGGCTAACCTGTGCAAATATGTACAGTTGTGAGGCATTGCCACAGTAAGATAAGGCCAGACTGCCATTTTGATGGGCGGACAAATATGGGATCCTTTGCCAGCACTTTACCAAGGTGCTGAACTGGATACACAAAACCAGCACCAAGTGTCTGCAGCTCCCCCTCCAGAATGGCATAAACTACCATGAATGTGTAGATGTCTGCCCACAATACAGGACACAGCTGCAGTCACCCTTGTCCCCCAAGTCATCACTGTGAGCAAGAATGTCCACCTGACAGTACATGAGGACAGAAAACATCACTGTGTATAAAAGTACATATGTCTGAATATCTCTGCTAACAGCAGTATCATGCAGCTGAAGCAGCACAGATGCAATCACCTACAGTACACACTATCTCCTGCACAGTTTGCCCCCATATTGCCAAATGATTGATAGATACCCTGCAGAAACAGTATGCTACCTGTAGGTGTACAATACACAGGTCTGCACTGCAGTACAAACTACCTGGAATCAATCTTCATATTCAATACAGAAGGGCATACTGGGCATGCTCACACACTTAAACAAATGAAGGCAATGTCTGCAGACAACAGTGAACCAGACATATCTGGCATTTGCAGATGTTAGTGCAGAGACTCCTTAGTAGGCAGAACTCATG
>NC_056732.1:966656643-966669143 GCF_019279795.1 Protopterus annectens
CCCAGTATATATCACAATGTCCACTGTACAGGGATAACAGATGTGAAATAGCCAAGTGGCTGGGGTGCAAATCCATGCCGATACATGTGACATCAAGGCCAGGTAAACAAAGTTAACAACCCTAATATTACCCAGAGAACACTCTCAACCCATGTCTCATACACACACACACACTTGCCTAGGCAACAGTTGCTATGTTGGTAGTACCTTGTATATTGCCCACTGACAGTAACTATGGTGTGATTGCAGTGGGCTAAGAGGGCATGGCACCCTGTTAATCTGTCCAATAGGCACATACATACCAACAGTGCATCTTCCCCATGTTCCCCACTGGACACCTTCAACATCTGTGGTACCATCAAATGTAAACCACAAAGGACATGCAATGGCTAAAAACATGCCCTGTATGGACAGATGCCACTGACACCAGGGAATGCTGGTATCATGCTATCAATGTAGGTGCAGGGTAAACCTGCTGTCCATTACCAGTTCCCACCACATGAGGCCAGGACTGGCACATCTGATGATAATCTACATACACAACATGGGCCAGACACCCCAGGTGCAGTTCCACATGTCACTGTACATGCATGTGGGAGGTGTGCACATCCCAGACACTGTCCATGTCCTAGACTAAGAAACGCATACATGGCAAGCAATACACAGCGCTCACCACACACATTAGTCACCCAGGTGAGTGGATGGTGAATACAATACCCACATGTGTGGGCAAATCCAGAAACTACACCCCTGAGCCACAATACAGACCATTGTCATGTGGGTTGATGCCAAGGTATACCCATCACCTAGCCATGTATAGCTGTCTGGCACGGTCAACCACTACACCCCCGTGAAGCAATGCACTCATGCATGTCAGTACTGGCACCGTGTGTGTGCGTGTGCGTGTGTGTGTGTGTGTGTGTGTGTGTGTGTGTGTGTGTGTGTGTGTGTTTTGTATGATGCGTATGATCACATTCACACTCACTAAAACCCCCATTAGCATACTGAAGTATGCTGTCCAATGTCAGACACCTCCCCATACCCTTTGCCCATATAAGCTCTGTATGACCCCTGTGGTGCATGTGATACCTGCACAGTAATGTGTTGTGGCAATCTCACTAGTGATGAGTTGTATTCCTGGCCCAGCCATGTGTGTCAATGTGTGTGCGGCCCTGTTAGACTGCGGCTGTGTTGATACTAGCACCTGTTCATGTGGATGGCCACGTGTACTACACCTACAGTATAGCTACCATATCCCTGTTGCAGATGCCACTCACCATTACATATACATTTTGAGGGCTCCTCAACATGTAACCGATGTGGCGCATCGAATAACTGCATAGAAATGTATACATAGTCATCAGGGGTTTGATACCTTATGCTGGTAGGTGTGTGACACAAGCATGCTTAAGTTTTACTCTCCCACCCCTCCCTGACTTTACTTTGCCTCTGTCTGCCTCTCTCACTCCCCTTCTGGTGGATGGAGAGACCTACACCTGCTTTGCTTAGGCAGCAGCATGTGCATTTAAATTGATGCTCATGATCAGCTGATGGCCTCTGCATGAATTGCAGCCCTCCTCTAGCTGATTGCATGTGGGACAGCTGTGGTAACATTCCCATTGCCAGTTGCATGGAAACAAACTCCAATATCTAGGAACATCATGTTGGTGTTGGGCCTTTTCATTCACAGTGAGCAGGAACATGTTCTCTAGTTTGGCAAACAGCATCTCAGATGGATTGGGGATTTACCTCTAACAACATACACTGTGAAAACAGGGCAACACACTGGAGGGGGGATGTGACTGACCTGACTACAGACTGTAAGTGCTGCTATACTGTATTTGGAGTAATGTTGGTTTAACAAGGTGTCTGTAGATATGGCTGTCCTACATGTTTTAATAACTGCCATGTCAGTACTATGTTTATGAGGGAACCCCATCTGTAGGGTCATCTGCAGACTGGACAGTGTGTGGTGCCTTTTGTTTCATGTGTTACCCACAGATCACCTGTCTGTGGACTCCAGAAGGTAGTGTGAGGATTGCAGTCCATAGAATGGTGACAGCCATGAGAGTTACTAACTTCACATCCCTCAGAGGACATATGTTGCAACAAACCTTGTTACAACAGTAAATGTATGAGGTTATCACAGCAACATATCAATACTGGCCCTGTGTATGTGCCTCCAGCAACAACTCCGTCAACCTTTGTACATATGTCATGCAGTACGAGGTGCATATGTGCTGTACAAAATAATTAGTGACGTCATAACTGATAACCCAGTAAGATATCAGACTGCTACACATGTTATGTATATTAGGAGTTATATCTGCTGACATCACCTGGAAATTCTGTGGTTGTGTGTACAGTAGTGAGGTCTGTGTACATAAGGTGAATGTCAACAGTGTGTGTATTGATAATATGTACTTTGGCCTGTGTACAGACAGTGGCAGATGTCATTGTTCTTGGTCCAGTTCTATCTGATGTTACATGCTGCTCCACTGTATGTTACCCTATTGGCTTACATGTTTGTAGGGCCATACACACACACACATGTCCCATATCACAGACAGGCATCGGACCACACTGTGCAGTGGCCCAATATATGCAGGGTTAGTGTGTGAGTGGCACATATGAGGATGGTGTTGAACAAATAGTTCATATACTGTAATATAAAGCGAGCTTACCATACATGGCTGTGGCTGTGTTCACATTGGCAGTGGTCATGCACTTTGACAGTCATGTATTGTACTCTGTGCTTTTACATGCCTGTAGAGATTGCTATATATGCATGTACATGTGCATTCCCCCATAGGAAACGTAGGCCAGTGTTGAGCCAGTCTGCCTGTAGCCTGAACAGTGCTTTGTTACATGCCTAGCAGCCTAGTGCACATACTCAGTGAGATGTTATGTTCAGATACTTGCCAAATGTACTGCTGCTGGTCCTCCCTTAACAGTCATGTATGTCCTACAGAGCAGTGGGATGCTGTACAGATGTATGTCAATATCTAGTGGGTAGTATGTGGCCATGGCACCTCTCTACCAGTGGTTATTATGTGTCAGAACAGACAGGGGTGTGTGAATGCATAACCTATGGGAGCAAATGTATACCAGTCGTTACATGTTATACCTATCAACATGGCTGTTAACATCCACATTGTCAAGCTTGGTCCACATGTCTTGCACTAAGGGGTTCTGTGTACACCTCTGGACTGTCCAGAGTGTCAGAATGTCCACATATATTAGCTAATATCCCTGCTGTAGTCCACAGCAGCATTACATGCTAACAGTGGTACTGTACTATGATGTCCTTAGGATGGCTGTCAGTAGCCAATGGCACACATTTTAAAAGCAGATGTGACCTCCCACACACACCATGTCTGTAAATAAAGTCCCTATTACAGTAGCAATAGTCTACAAATATACCTGCTATACACACCTGACATCCCCTTGCACTATGGAGTTGGGACTATAAGGGCTGAGGTAGGGCTACACTCCATGTTCAGGACATATGGTGAAAATATATGTATATATAATCATCCAAATATCTACATAGATATATATGCACATATACATATCGACATATAAAGATGGATATGTATATGTAATTATATATATCTATATCTATATATATATATATATATATATATATATATATATATATATATATATATACATATGAACACCCAGATATATACATATACAGAGCAATATATGTCTACACATATACAGATAGAGATATATATATATGCACCTATATGTATGGATATCTGCATATCTATTGACAGTAGTAGGTATATCAGAATAGATATGTATGCACATATAGTTATAGATATATTCATACATACCAACATAACTAGGCATATCTGTACACATAGGATGTGCATACATATATAGCTATATAGACATATATCTATCTATATATATATATATATATATATATATATATATATATATCTATATATCTATATATATATATATATATATATATATATATATATATATATATATATATATATATATATATATATATATACATATATATATATATATATATATACATATATATATATATATATATATATATATATATATATATATATACATATATATATATATATATATATATATATATATATATATATATATACATATATATACATATATATATATATATATATATATATATATATATATATATATATATATATAGATATATGTATATATGAAGAGATGTACACATGGCCATATATATGCAGCACAATACAGATGTGTATACAGACATATGCATGAGTATACACGTGTATGTACATGTAGACATATATAGACCTATTATATGTATACGACCGTATTCCTGTCATGAGTAAATATCACGGTTGTGTATACCCTCCCACATGTATCTCAACGTATGTATCTGCTATGTGCACAGTATGATAAAACAACATATGTGATGCAACAGTCATATTAATAACAAGGACTACACAATTTAGGAACTAAAGGCAATTGTTCAGTACTACTCAATATGTGTATTGACAGCTATAGTGATAAAACAACAGTTGCCTTCTGTCTTCACAGTGGTCATGGCGTAGTGGTTAAGTATACGGGCACTTACACAGTGTAGTGCACAAATCAGCTTAGCTGTTATATTGCAGCAATGTTGATACTTGCTAAGCAGTCCTGGTAACCAGGACACACAACTCAGTCTGATAACCTGTAATAAGTGCATGTAATGCCATCTACAATACATGCACTTATGTGATGTCATTACAGTAGCAAAGGATGTGTCATGTGTGGGACACAGACATATATGAGGCCTGTACAGCACTGTTATCCATGTGAATGTGTTACATACAGGCGTAGTAGCCCAGGGTACGTGCTGTCACACTGACATGTAGTGTATCATGGCAGTACTACTGTTGACAGTGCTAACCCAGGCAAGAGCACAGTGCTTAATGTAGTACCGAAAGCAGGCACACCATCAAGCATGGCTGGACACTGAGGCTTCCCTGTTGTATCCATGGTGTATGAGCTGTGTCACAGTATATACCCCTTACTGGGTAATGATCCGTCATGTGGAATGTAACTGCAGACGACCATCTGTACATCACATGTTAGTTAGTGAGGGCATCCAACTTGTAGTTACGGCATACATATTGTTGTCAGATGTCTGTCAATGCACTCATGCTACTGCATAGCTACTTGCCAAGCTGATGACTGTCAGTGCTTGTACTGATGTGCAGATGGCAGGTATCCAGCTGGGATATGTACAGGTAACCTAAGCTTGACTGACACTGACATGTCTGCCCAGCTGTGAAAGAAGCGGCACATATAGGAGATGTCACCCTCTAAGCACCACATGCCACAGGTACCTTCACTACACTAACACAGTCAACCGAACATGCTTGGCTACAGGTCTCCATCACAGACACTATCTATGTATTGTAATGCATATTGCATACATGTTACCTGGATCACCTCAGTGGCCATGTGCAGGAGGCATGTGGAGGAATGGCTGATGCATGTCATTCTCACCCTGAGGGTCACGACAGTAGTGCCTGTTGGTAGATTGCTTGCTGCCACCTGGCAGGTGGCAGGTTAACACTGTACACACAACCCATACACAACCCATCTCCACTTGGGCAATAGCTAGGTACACAGCTATGACCACCTGCAGGGATGCACCTTTGTACCGACAGATGTGTACATGTGCATTACTGAGTATAGCAGTGTCTGTGTATTAGCACACCTGTACATGGGATTTCCATGATGGCCTTCACAACCAACGCAACACCCATTGCCACAGTCAGCTGTTGCTACTGCTGTATTGGACATTACATGTACTCTGTTAAGCTCCCCCTCATACTGGATACATAAGCCTTGCAGTACCAAATACAAATGGGGTGATAGGCATGGGATACCCATTGTGTTCTGGCATGTGTGTGTAGTTGTGCATGTCCATATATCTGTAGGGTACAGCATTCCAAGGCCACATACTCCTATTACAATACCCATTGCCACACAGTAGTACAGATAGTGTTGTTGCTGCTCATAGGTGAGGCATGACAATGCAACACCCTACTATGTGTGTGGCATGTGCATTAGATGCATATCCTTGTAGTACCAATGTTGGTGTATACTATGGATTGTATCGCAGTTGTGGCCAATATGTGATGGTGGGTATGGCAGAGTGTCATCATGGGTTTCAGGGAGTACAATATCCAGTGTGGGATGTGGGTGCTGTGTACACTGTAATTACACCAAGGTACACCCGGTATATGTCCCATGTACCATGTTATGATTACCACTGTCACCATCAACCATAGAGGTAACTGTTACCACAATCCAAGCCAGTTATGCATGTGATGTGTGCAGCCTACCTGTAACACAGTGGAGACACAGTCAAGTTAGTTAGTAGCTATAGGCCCTGGTATCATAGATGTGTGTCTGGCTGTTATGTGTCTGTAAATGTGTATATGATGGTATGTCACACTATGTATTGTCCAAATACACCCATTACATACCCCATTAGCATACTGTACATGTCGGGGGATGTTCTGCATGTAACATGAAACCTGGGACACACCTCACTCTAAACGCTGTGTGGTGTGTGTAATGTAAGCCACACACTTCAGTATCACAACACAGCTAGATAGGGGTCTAGTCCCAGTGTTGCAAAGTAACAGTGTGCATGTATGTGGATGGGTCTACATCAGGTTTCAGAATATATATATATACACCTCAGCGGGCCACCTGTCCATGTTGCCAGGCAATAACTGGTTTAGTAACCTGTGAAATGTGTTTGACTATATCCCAGATATGTCACAGGCATGGTGTCACCACAGTGACATACCCCGTTGTGGAATATGACTACTATCCTCGTGCTAACACATGTACACCTACAACACAAATGGATAATATTATAGGGACTGCAATCAACCAGTGTTACTAACAGCTATAATGCATCATTGCTGGACGGCTACACTAACTGCCAAATATGCACTACCCTCTACTCCCTACAACATGCTACACTGCTGTGCTGTGGTACACTGTAGTACAGTCACCATGTGCATCAGAACTATATCAGTCTGTCCCTGCATTGATGGTATGGATGACAGGGATGTGGCACAGATATCATCATATGCACAGGGCATCCTAGTGCTGACACATGTACACCTACAACACACATGGATAACATTATAGAGACCACAACCCATCAGTGTTACTAACAGCTTAGAAGGCATCATTGCTGGATGGCTACACTACCTGCCAAATATGCACTACACTCTATTCCCTACAACATGTTATACTGCAGTACTGTGGAACACTGTAGTACAGTTACCATGAGCATCAGAACCATACCAGCCTGTACCTGCATAGATGGTATGGATGACAGGGATGGGGCACAGATATCATCATATGCACAGGGCATCCTAGTGCTGACACATCTACACTTACAACACACATGGATAACATTATAGAGACCACAACCAATCAGTGTTACTAACAGCTATAAGGCATCATTGCTGGAAGGCTACACCACCTGTCAAATATGCATTACACTCTACTCCCTACAACATGTCACACTGTAGTATTGTGGTACACTATAGTACAGTCACTGTGTACATCAGAACCATATTAGCCTGTCCCTGCACTGATGGTATGGATGGCAGGGATGCAGCACAGGTATCATCATATGCATAGGGTGTGATGTTGGTTTGCCAGAGGCCAAGGATCGGCCATACATTTGACACCATGTGTGTGGGTGAGGGGTGTACTGTTGGGAACTGGGTGAGGTGATGTGGTGTGTGTAGGTATGGGGCAGCCCTAGGTGTATTTGCATAGTGTGTGGGTATGCATACACAGTTCTGCCATGTGGCTGATCTACACAGGTGTTTATGGACAGCTGCAGACCATATCTGGCAGGGTGTGCAGTTCACTGCCTCTGGCCATGGACACATGGACTGTGCCTGCCAGGGGTTCCACGGGCATGTCCAGGTACAGGCCTCAATGTGCTACTCTCACCTGCTGATGACATTTGTCCACTGTACCAGGTCCCTCCTGGGACTGGCCAAGACCACGTGCACATGGTCTGCTGTAGTGTAGTGTGGACAGCACACAACCTGCACTGCCAGGGCTGCTACTGCCACTATGAGAGCCCCTTGGTGTCCTAGTATGTCCACGTTGACTACCAGCTTTTGGCATTGCTGGCCTTCATCCACACGGCCATCACTGAACTCCCATCACACATTCAAGCATGGAACAACCACAGTCGATGAGGGCCATCATCTCACCACACCTTCTATCCATGAACTCAGTTAATCCACTGATGACACCAGCCAGTTCACGGGTGTTGTCATTTGAAGATGTGAGAGCAGCCCTCTGCAGCCTCATGCCCTGCCTGTAGTAACATTCTATATGTACCTATGCCGCCACGACAGCCTGAAACATGCTTCTACTGGTACCAGCTATGTCGCCTCTGCCAGGGGCATGATGTCCAGTGGCCCTATCACGAGCACCCTGGGATATCTGCCTATGTGGTAGCCTGCCGGACATCTGGCTATGCCTGCTGCGACAGGGCACAGTAGGCATGGTTGCCGCACTTTCCTGTGCACTGCTACCAAACACCAGCTGTCCCTCTGCTATGGCCACTGGTGATCGGGTGTGTATAGGCACTGAAACTGTGTATGGGATTCGGGTGGCTAAAAGGGGGATGTCATATGTTGGCGCAGTTTCGGCCCCTGACAACCCCACCTGTGCCTCAACATTAATATCATCATCTTCGGTGTCTGTATGGACACCAACATCAGAGTTCATGCAGGAGGGACCCTGACCCACCTCGCCACCTGTGGGGGAAAACAATAAATGCCCTTTAAAACCTATACAGCATTGCCTAATAGTACAAACATAGACACACACACACACACACACACACACACACACACACACACACACACACACACACACACACACACACACACACACACACACATACACACACAAACATACACTCCCATAATACCTACCTGTCTATGGCTTTGCAGATAGTCCCACATATATGTCCATGTGTTACCCCATCCTGCATCACACTTGTTAACATACACACATTGATACCACTCATTAACATATCAGTCCTCTAAATGCCCACACAAGTGGCCACAACACAAGTCCTGTTGTTACTTTACCTGCCTGACCTGTGTGTAGTGGTTTTACATGGCCTCACTGCTGTCATTTAGTATGCAACCTCTGTATGTCCAGACATGATGTGCATGACCCCTATATGTGTGGGCTACTATGCTGTATTCATAACATCTCGCACTGATGTGTCATGTGTATGTAATGCTCAGTACATGCCAGATATGCTGCTCATGCAGCCTATCATGTGACAACTGTAATATATGGAGACACTTCCTGGTGTTAACTAGTACTTCCCCAATGCATCTGTGGGGCTGCATACGTGGGTTGTAGGTGACCTCCCTGCTGAATGCGATATTATGGCTGTACCTGATGTCTACCTTCCCTCTGGATGCCTGTTCCATGGTACAGATAATATTATACTATCAACTGTCCTGTGATTACACACATGACAGGTATTCCTGGTGTGTAATGTGGCAGTCCATGTCCATGTACTGCATGGTCCCAAAGGGAGGTATAGCTGTATGAACACCCCACAATCTCACATGTGCATACATGGCCACCCACACAAACACACACATGCACACATACATCCTACATGCATCTCCCTCCCGCCACTTCCCCAGGCTGACCCTGCAGACAAATTAACTAACCACCAGGATGCACACACACACACACATACAGGTGAGGTTGCACAATGATAATACACACAGTCCTCCCTTTACTCATCTCTCAACATGCAGAACATATGCTACAGAACAGCATGCAGTTCAGCTATAGTCTATCCATGCTAGCAACAATATACATGTGCATGATGCATGTGCTGTGTCACTAGGTGATGCCCCTTCCACTGGATACCACTGTACTCATGTACACAGTATTGCTGTGCACCTGTTCTGCACCCTGCCATGTAGTGAGCACCACAACTCACACGTGTACAACCCATTGTGGAATGTGTAGTACTGTGTCAGTTATGTCAGCTTTACTGCTCACAGCCCCTATGTTTTTTAGCAACACATACCTGGGATGATATGTGGACATTTGCCTTTGATGAATGCCTGATGCCTGATTTACAGCTGTCAACATCAACAGACCATGTATGACCAATCCAATACTCTTACACTGACAACCATCAGAGCATGCCATGGATATGGGGGTGTACACACCTTTATTGATTTGACACACACATCCTTGATCTGCCATGGGACCACATAACCACATATCTTAGCAGTTCATGAGCCCGATATGTGACATATGTCCTGTACTTTCACATGCAGTGTCTACAGATTGTGCTAGGTGTGTGGCTGCTAACCATAATGCATACACACTGTGTGGTCATATGTGTCCACACCCTTATCATGACAGTTTATCGCACCTCTTGTTGTGTGCACTACAGCAGTCACTACTCCTGGCAGGGGTATACCAACATGGACCATCTGCATTTGCCAGTGTATGCTCAGTTTTCCCTACACATGTCCCCATATTCTGCATGATTGCAAGGTATACTCATGTGCACATCCCATGATGTTCACACACTGCCATCACTATTGCTGTGTGAGTAGGGTTACAACTGCCACAGGCCCTGAACCTGACTATGTGCAGATAGAACCATTCCTAGTATCCTTAGGATCCCTGCTGCAGTGCACTTGTGTGTCATGCTGAAACCCCCTTCAGTCTTTATGCAGCTTCATGACAAGTAAGCCCTACAAATGTGTGCCACTTTGCAGTGTTCCATACACTGAAAACTACATGTTACATCCAAGACCCAGATGATAATGTGGACTACTGTAAAGCCTTATGCCCTAGTGTATCTCTGTAGCAGTTGCCATTGTCCTACAGGTATATACACTGGAGTTGCACTGTATATGTGTGTTGTTCTGAACATGTCCCTACTGTAGGCCATGTCTACCACCAGTATGTTACTCCCTGTGGACACATTCCACAATTACAGGATGTTAGTTATCATGCAGGTGTCTGACATACCCTTCCAATACTCCATCATGGTCACCCCTGTGACACTGTGCATTTCACAGCAACAATACATATACATGTACAGCATGCATGCATGGTAGGTGTGTTAGATGTGTGCATGGATTATACCATTGCCATTACATGCCCAGTGTGTTGGCAAGCATCTACATAAAATATACTCACAAGCTACAGGCTGCTGCCTTGGTGGTATTCCGGAGAGACCTACATAAGAGGGTGAGAGATGCAATGTCAGTTGCCACACCTGTGGCAGTGCTACAGGGTGCATGTAGTATAACAATACATCAACAGTACATTCCCACAATACTACTAAATCTGGGACATCTGTTTATCACTACAATGCAGCAACACAATATATCTATGACATGTCAGATATGCATGATCTACCTGCAGCAATGTGGATGTATACACAGCGGTAGTCTACTGAAGTGACCTGTGTCCTTACCTGCATGCTCCTCGTCTGGTGTGTGGGTGCCACCCACCTCCATGAAGGTGTCCAGCGGTTGATGGCTGGCTGGACAGGCAGGCCAAGAGCTCCTCCACATATGTCAGGGTGGGATGGATGGCATGCCGACAGGCATTATGAAACAGGTCAGTACAACGATGCCAGACCTGCTCATAACTGCAGTTGTGCAGTCCAACATCATTGACCCTGTGGACTATATCTTTCCACAGAGCAGTCCACTCCTGCTGCTCTTGGGCTGCCCTGACAAACAGCACTGGGTAGTGCTGGATCAGGTGTGATATAACCACATCATTCTCCGCTGTTGAATAGGTGGGCAAGCGTGCATGTGACATCTTGGCTGAAAGACAAAGATGGAAACAGGTTTGAACAACTCATACAGCAAGGTTACCACAGTTCGTAATACACATCTCTGTCACTCCCCCCATATCAGCTTCAACAAACCATACACACAATCCATTAGGTATGACTACAGCTTACCTACCAGTGGGACAGATATTGTATTACACCACACTTTCTGCAATGTGATTGTAGCCATGCCCCCTGTATCGACACTATCATTTTTGGCCAGTTACAGACTATTCACCTGCATGCCATTGTCAGGGCTACTATGGCTCCATATATGCCAGTGGTATGGCTGCTTTGGGATTGCTGCACATCTGACATTCTGTGTTATTGGGGATATCTATGCATGCTGTTGGACATGTTCAGGGATTTTGTAGACTATTACTACAAACATATGTTCTATAACAGTGACACAATAACATGTATATGTTCTATTGGCCAGCAGAACCACCTCTCCAAATCCTTCTGCCCATGATATCTGGCCACATCACATGTGTGTACCAACCTGGGACCTCCTCATGTACTGGTCCAGCAATACAATCAGGTGGAACCAACCCAGGGGATGTTGCCCCCC